>NW_024352947.1:5125660-5217436 GCF_902729225.1 Pteropus medius | reverse complement strand
GCTTGGCGTCAGGGCACCTGGGGTCAAAATACCAGCTGTTACAGTTGTGGACAGCCAGACCACTGGGAAAAAGATTGCCCAGGATGGCAGGGACCACAGAGGAGACCCCCTGGGCCCGGTCCTATCTGCAGAGGTAATCACTGGAAAGCAGATTGTCCTCGAAGGCCTCTACCCTCGGGGCCGATTCTGGCAGCCCAGCAGACCCGATGGGACTGAAGGGGCTAGGGGTCCTCACTGTGGCTCCTTTAACCCAGTTGTCCATAGGGACACCAGAGCCCCACGTGATCCTAGAGGTCGAAGGAAAGACCATCCATTTCCTTCTGGATTCAGGAGCCTCCTTTAGGCCGTGTGTGGGGAGACTTTATATCCTCTCACTCCTTCCCAGTCATGCCGGAAAGCCCTACCCCGTTATTAGGGAGAGAGATCATGACTGAATTAGGAATCGTCGTTTTAGTGGCCCCAGGACACACTCAAAACTGCCTTCCTTTAGTTGAAACCGATGTTAGCCTTGAGGCATGGGCCTCTCAAGGGTCCTGTGGCTGAGCTTCGATGGCCACGCACGTTTACATTCATCTGAAGGACCCCGCCTTTTTTCCCTGCCAAAGCAGTACCCTTTAAAACCTGAGCCATGGGAAGATCTCATTAAAATAATAGAAAATGTAAAGAGATGCAATTGTCCATGTAACACTCCCATTTGGGGGAGTACAGAAACCTAATGGAGAATGGAGACTCATTCAAGATCTTCGTATTATTAATGAGGCAGTAGTTCCTATGTATGCAGTAGTCCCCAACCCTTATGCCCTACTTACCCAAATTCCTGAGGAAGCCAAATGGTTTATAGTACTAGGCCTTAAGGATGCCTTTTTCTGCATTCCAGTACACCCTAGTTTACCTGGCCTGAAATAAACAGAGCTCCCAACAATCAGTCTGTGACCATCCTGTGTGCACACACAAGGGCCAAATGAGTGATACAGCTCTTTACCCTTCTTGCCGGCCTTGGCGTCCCCGCAGGGGTGGACACCAGCGCAGCTGGATCATCCACCTCCCTCTCTTATTACCAGGGTCTGTCTAAAGGTCTACCTGACAATTTAGATGACATATCCAAAAGCACCTTTACTCTACAGAATCAATTAGACTCCTAATTGATTCTGTAGAGTAAAGGTGCTTTTACTCTACAGAATCAATTAGGTGCTTTTACTCTACAGAATCAACTAGGGCGGGCGTAGTTCTTCAAAACCGCAGGGGACTTGATCTAACAGCTGAAAAAGGGGGACTCTTTCTTTTTAGAGGAAGGTGGTTGTTTTTATGTTAATCAATCGGGCTTAGTAAGGGATGTGGCTGAAAAGCTCACCGACAGGGCCACAAGGATTTGCCAACAGTGGAGTGAATCGTGGGGGGTCCTGGTCTAAGACTGGGAACTGGGCATCTGACTACTTCGCTCTGCAGGACCCGTACTGATGATTCTCATAGCCCTGGTGTCCGGGCCCTGTGTACTGCATCTTTTAACAAAGTTTGTTGCTTCTCTCCTAGAGGCCATCAAGCTGCAAATGGTCCTCTATACTGAACTTTGAATGAACAGAACCTTCTACCCCGGACCACTCCTGACAGCCGCTCCATCCGACGCCCCTCCTCAGCATGAAGCATCCGGCCGGTCCTCACCCCCTGCCCTCATCCCCTCACGCCAGTGGCTGTCTGGGTTACGTGTTCAGAGCGAGGATTGAGATAGAAAAGTTAGTAAATGTCAGGCAGAACAGGGCAGTCCACGGTAGGAACACCTAGTTGGGGGCTACACCCAGCCACGGAGCCCTGTCCTGGCACCCTGGAGCATGAGGTGGAAACGTGTCGATTAGAAAAAACACACAGAGATGTTGGAGACGTGCCAACCAATCAGAAAAAAAAAAAAAAATACAAAAGACTTTTAAACCAACCGATCAGAAAAAAATACACGAAGACCTTGGAGCCATGCCAACCTATCAGAGGAAAACACACAGAGACCTTTAAACCAAACAGTCAGAAAGAGGCACATCCCATCAAACCATGTCTCTCCAGGCCAGACCCAGTAGCTAGCATAAAAACCTGTAAAAGCAGCAGCATTTTCCTACCTGGGGGCACCCCACTTTCCAGTACCTCCTCTTGCAAGAGAGCTATTAACTCTGTGCTTTCAATGAAGCCTATCTCTTCAGAAAAAAGAGTGGCAAGGGTGAGACTAGCTGTACACCTCACACTCAGCAGGCCCTCAGAGCGCATTGTCTTGTTCATTTCCTCATAACTTTGATGAGGTGCTGGAGAAACATGACTCTTGTTTACATCGATTAACCTGTGGTAAAACTGGTTTTATTATATGTCATTCCCTTAAAGTTGCAGAATTTTTGAAGACATTAAGCTAAGACTTAACTGTACTGCCGGAGGGAAGGTAAAACAGTGTGTCTAATGTGGGGAGGTTGCAAGAGAACTGAAAATGTGAATCGAGCCACAACCAGAGACTGCAGGGTGCTGGTCCGCCCTGCGGCCAGGCCAGGAGGACCCTGCAGGACTCAGGGAGGTTTCCGCTGGGATTGCCACAGCCCATCCCCCACACCTGTGAGGGGACCCAGGAATGACAGTCATTCCCTAAGGGGAACCTAAGGCTTGGGAACCGCCAGCAGGCCTCTCCTGCTACATACTCTTCCCCTTCCTCACTGTGTCCATGTCAAAGGAAATGGGAACTAAAGAGTGGCACGTAAACTCAATTCCCTGAGCACTCAGGGGCCCCCTCAGTGCTTCTCCTCTGTCTCCGTCTCTCTCACTGTCTCTCTGTCCCTCTCACTCTCTGCCTGACAGGAGACCACACCGTCTGTGGAGTGTTATCCCTTTTCTAATCAACTCTCCTTTGGACTCGACTTTGGCGTGCATGTTGAGTTCTTTCCACACTCTCCACCGAGGCCTTCTCCCCATGCAGGGTGTGGTCCCCCCGCTCACACTGGGGAGAACCTGCCCTGTCCTGCATTATAACCACTTTGTAAAATGACATTTACTATACAGTTAAAATATGCTTAATATATAGCTGTGCATTTACACTCTTAATTATTTACCCAAGAGATAAAAATAGGTCTCTATAGAAACTTGTACATAAATGTTCACAGCGACCTGATTCATAATTGCCCCCAACTGGAAAAAAATGTCCACCAGACGTAACGGAGATGCAAACCTTGATACCGTCATACAACAGAAGAAAATAAATGCAACAAAAAGGGATGAACTATGACAGTCACAATACCATGTGCAAAACATACTGAGCAAAAGAAGCCAGACGCAAAAATACATATTATAGGATTCCATTATTACGAAACTCTAGAAGACAAAAGTCTCATGTATGGCCTAGAAAGCAGAGCGGTTCTTGCTTGGGGACGGAGTGGGGTGGGAGCGTATCTGCCGAATGGGGAGGCGTGTGAGGGAACTCGGTGTGGTGATGCAGATGTCCTATGATGGACTTAAAACTTGGCAAATTTGTTTAACCTCATCCGAACATAGACTTAAATGGGCGTTTGTTATATATAGCTGATTAAAATAAAACCTTCCTTGGCTTCTTATTCTTTTTTAATATTGAGATGACCTCTTAAAAATCTTATATTTATTTAAAAATTCATTTTTAATATTAAAATATTGATTTAGGTCCATTAGGAAGTGTTCACATCTTGCATTTGTTTCAAAATAATCCAGTGTCTGTGGGGAAAGGGCAGCATACGGAAGAGGCAGGTTGGCTGCGAGCTGCTAATTACTGAAGCTATGTGCTGAGTGTCCGGCATTGATTGTGCTGCTCTGTCTAATTTTGAATATGTCTGCGATTTTTGATTTAAACCATTTAAACATCTAGTGGATTGACCTTGTTTACTAAAACATTATCTTTAGTATGTTAGTTGGCATCAGACGTCTGTTGTAACCTTTCCTCTGCACATTCTCATCCTGATAGTGTGTACAGTTTTTCGGGATTTTTTTTTTACATTTTCTCTGCCGTCTTTTACTTTCTCCTTTTATCTTTGTCAACAGAAGTTTTCACATTAGAATCAATTTGTGTGACATATGTAAGTCAAGACATGAATAATTTGAAGAAGAATTAGTTAAATCCCTGAGTCTGGTTCTATGACCATCGGTGATTCTGGTCTGGCAGCAGAGAGAGCCTTTTAGGGACACCTGACACGACGAAGTGTAGAGAAATAATGTTCTGTTAAGTGAAGTTGAATAACAAGTCTGCTTAACATTTTTCACTGAAACAAACAGAACAAAGAAACCAATTCACCACAATGAACACAAAGAAAGACAGTATAAAAAACTTTAAAGGGAAAGGAAATTGGACTTAATTATCTTTATCCTACCTTTCCCTTTTAAGGCATCAAATTCTTGCTAAGTTGAGGGAACGCTGGCTCCAGGCTCAGGGTCACATGAGTGGGGCTCAGGTCCAGAGTGCTGAGCCTGTTCCTGACTAACGCCAGCGAGGGCAGGTTCCACGCTGACAGGGCCTTTAGATTTTCCAGTGAGATTGAAGCTCAGGATGAAGTCAGAATAGAAACTGATTAAAAATGTAGAAGAAAGTGTTCAACTATGTAGGTAGGAATGCCCTTTAGAGGAGCTAATGTCCCCTTCGGTTCCTTAGTGTTGTGTAAAATGGATAAGGCATTTCCTCCCTGATTCTATTGTCTCTAGAACTCCCCGTTCTTTCTGTGACTAAGACCCCAAACTGTTTTCCTAATGAGCCAGAGCAGACAAAAAACATGTACTAATTACCAACAAAGAACATAAGCTTCTGTAGTCACAGTCCGCTATGATAGATCAGAATTCTGTTCTCTGGCAACTAACACATTACGGATGAACTGGGAAATGTTCTCAGTGATGAACTAGAACAATAAAGCAATCAGGACGTTTAAGAGGGCAAGCTGCACAGACCCTGCGATGAGAGAGCTCCGCTGTCCATCAGAGACAATTCCCTTACCTAACTATAGCTTCTCGTTAAATGTTCCACCTTAGAAATAAGAGCTTAAAGCAGTACAAGGAAAAAGAGTCTAACTATAGAAAAAGGGTTAAAAAATTTCCAGAACAAAGACTTATTCCACCTGCTTCTTTTCCAAGGTGTCCTATATTCAGTCATTCCAAAGATCTCAGGTAGAGAGCGTGACATGTGAGCTCTTTGTGGGAGGAAGAGAAGTAGAAATCATCACCTGTGCCTTTGGGAAGTTTATACTATCTTTTGGCCAAAGAGATAAGTATGTCATAAGTAAAATGGTACAAACGATATGTATGTTTATAACAGACACAGATGATACAACATGATGTGGACACAGACATCTGTGTGTCTGTCTAATCTGTCCCATGTGGTGCTAGGTGTTACTGGCAGCAGGTACTCCGCGTCCATTCGGGAAGGAGAAATTCAGAAAGAAGGAAATGCTTCATGGGAGATTAGCTAAATCTGAAAATATAAATACAATACATAAAATAATAGAGGAGGGAAGTGCTTCGGGGATGGGGGACAATAAAAACAAAGGCTAATAATACAAAGTAAAGATGAATAATGTGCAGCTGAGCTATCAGAATCAGCCTGGAGCCGGGCAAGCCCTGGGCGCTGGTCTTCAGGAACTTGGACTTTGTCCTGAGAGCAATGTAGAGTCACTGAAATGTTTCCAGGAGAAGACTCGGGTGATAGAGATGGTCCTTCCATGAAGGATTTCGGGAAGCAATGCTTTTAGACAAAGGGCAAGGGGCTGAAGAAGCAAAGGTCAAATCAACATTTAAAAGTGCATTGACCTTAAGTGCCGAATAAAGCACATTTCTAAGAGGTAGTAAACTCCTAATAAAATGAGGTGCTTAGAGTCTGCTCACGTTGACAAATTTCAAAGCAATTCAGCACAAGACACTGCATAGTGCTTTTAAGTTGTATGAGAAACACAGCAGGGTATGCCATGGAATTACAAAGCACAAAGCGGATGACATCAGTTCTCATCCGTTGTGGGAAGACAGAAAAGATGACATGGAGAAAGTTGACTGATGAGGGTCCCGCAGAGTGAGGTAGAGTTCTGACTTGTGGGAGGAGCGAAAGTGGGGAACGAAGGGATCTTTCTCTGAGAAAAACATTTCTCTCCTTTGAGCTTAATTTTCCTCAGGAAGCTTTAAATTTTTACGGTTTGATTCATACTGACGCTGGATGATAACCACCCGGTCACTGCGGGTGTGGGAAGCAAATGACCACGGGCGGCAGTGCCGGCGGAATCATTACAGACGAGGCCTTGCTGGAGCTCGGGATGCCGCAGCGTCCAGGGACAGAGCGACAGGCTGGACACAGAGATGGGGCTGGGGGCTCGAGGGCAGGTGCCAAGAACGTTATAAGAAAATCATTTCACAAGACTTCTGTCGTGTAAAGGTCTGACGTTAAGCTTTCGATTGCCAAAGCAGCCACACGAAGACATCCAACTTGAATAAACATATTTCCAGCTATATACACATCTGCTAATAAAACACTACATAAGAAACAAGCCACGCCACCCACGAAGTTCTTTTATTTCTTAACTTGTCAATTAGAATTGACATCCAATATTATTTTATATTAGCTTCAATTGTACAGCACAGTAGTTAAGCCAAGACATTCATTTAATTTACAAAGCGATCCCACCATCAGTCTAGTGCCCAGCGGCACTATATATGGTTATTACAGTATCACTGACTACATTCCCTGTGCTCCACTTCACATCCCCAGGAATATTTTGCAATTACCAATTTGTACTTCTTAATCCCTCGCCTTTTTCACCCAGCTCCCCAACCACCACCGCCCCTTCCATCTGGCAATAACCAGTTTGTTCTCTGTATCCCTGATTCTGTTTCTGTTTTTTGTTTTTTGTTTTTTTCGGTGAGGCAAACTTTGGTTGACCTCACAGATTGCAAGGACCTTGTCAGTTTACAATCCCTTATTTTTTATTTTTTTACGCATATAGCACCTGGTTTTCCTATATGGTCTCCCATCCAAGTACTAACCAGGCCAGACCTTGCTTAGCTTCCGAGATCGGACAGATCGGGCCGTAGACAGATTGTTTCTATTTTGTCTGTTCATTTATTTTGTTCCTTAGATTTCTCACATAAGTGAAATTATATGGTATTTGTCTTCCTCTGTCTGACTTATTTCACTAAGCATAATATCCTCTAGGTCCGCCCGTGTTGTTGCAAATGGTAAGATTTCGTTTTTTATGGTCGAGTAATATTCCATTGTATATATGAACCACAATTTCTTTATCCAAGCATCTACTGATTGGCACTTCGGTTGCTTCCATATCTCGGCTACTGTAAAACAGTGAAACCAGAATTGCATATATCTTTTTGAATTAATGTTTTGGTTTTCTTTGGCCAGATACCCAGAAGTGGAATCGCTAGGTCATAGGTATTTCTACTTTTAATTTTTTGAGGACCCTCCAAATTGTTTTCTGTAGTGGCTGCACCGATTTGCAATCTCACCAACAGTGCACGAGGGTCCCCTTTTCTCCACGCCCTCGCCAATACTTGTTTGTTGATTTATTGATGATGGCCATTCTGAAAGGTATGAAATGATATCTCATTTCTCTGATGATTAGTGATGCTGAACATCTTTTCATATCTATTGACCATCTGTATGTCCTCTTTGGAGAAATGTCTATTCAGGTCCTCTGCCCATTTTTTTCTTTTTTAATTTTTTAATATATTTTTAAGTTATAGTTGACATACAGTGTTATATTCATTTCAGGTGTACAACATAGTGATTAGACATTTATACAACTTGCAAAGTGATCATTCAAGTACCCATCTACACCATACATAGTTATTACAATATTATTGACTATATTCCTTATGCTGTACTTTACATCCTTACTGTTATTTTGTAACTACCAATTTGACTTCCTAGTCTTTTTTCCTATTTTCATCCATCCCCCCATACCCCCTCGCTTCCATCTGGCAACCATCAAAATGTTCTCTGTATCTATGAGTTTATTTCTGTTTCGTTCGTTCATTTATTTTGTTCTTTAGATTTTACATATAAGTGAAATCATTTGCATTTCTCTTTCTCTGCTTGACTTACTCCACTCAGCACGATACCCTCTAGGTCCAGATGGCAAGATTTCATTCTTTTTTTATGGCCGAGTTATATTCTATTGTATATATGTATTACCTCTTCTTTATCCATTCATCCATCGATGGAAATCCAGTTTGCCTCTATATCATGGCTATTGTAAATAATGCTGCAATTATATAGAGATCTATATAATTCACAAAGTGATCACCCGCTAAATCTAGTACCCCTCTTGTCCTTTACATATTTATTACAACATTGTTAACTATTTTCCTTGTGCTACGCTTTATATCTCCATGTCTATATTATAACTATCCATTTGTGCTTCTTAATCCCTTTGCCCTTTTTCGTTGCTCCCCCCAAATCCCCTCCCATCTAGTAGCGCTCAGAATATTCTCTGTATCTATGAGTTTATTTCTGTTTTTGTTGTTGTTGTTGATTTTGTTCTTTAGATTCCACTTGTCCGTGAAGTCATGCGATATATGTCTTCCTCTATCTGACTTGCTACATTCGGCACATTATCTTCTAGGTCCATCATAAAATATCTTTTTCTATCCCCTTCCTTTTAGTCTGTGTGAGTCTTTTAATCTGAAATGAGTCTCTTTTAGCAGCATATGTAGGGGTCTTGTTTTCTTATCCATTTAGCCACTCTATCTTTTGGTTGGAGCACTTAAGTCTTTTCCATTTGAGGTGCTTGTTGATAGAATTGAGGTACTTGTAGTTATTACCATTCTTTATTCATGTTTCTTCTTAAAGAAGTCCCTCCAGCATTTCTTGTAATACTGGCTTGGTGCTGATAAATTCGTTTAGCTTATTTTTGTCTGGAAAGTTCTTTATCTGTCCTTCGACTCCAAATGATAGCTTTGCTGGATAAAGTATTCTTGGTTGTAGATCCTGGGTTTTCATCGTCAAATATTTTGTGCCAAGCTCTTCTGTCCTGCATAGTTTCTTTCGAGAAATCAGCTGCCAGTCTTATGGGTAACTAACTGCTTTTCTCTTGCTGCTTTTAAGATTCTCTCTCTGTATTTAACCTTTGGCATTTAAATTATGATGTGTCTTGGTGTGGGCCTTTTTGGGTTCATCTTTCTTGGGAATCTCTGAGCTTCCTGGGGTTGTGTCTCTATTTCCTTCACCAGGTTAAGGAAGTTTTCCATCATTATGTCTTCAAATACATTTTCAACTTCTTGTTCTCCTTCTTTAGGTACCCCTACGACACAGATGTTGTTACCCTTAATTTTTTCCCATAGGCTCCTTAAATTATTATTATATTCTTGGTTTCTTTTTACTTGCCATTCCGATTGGGTGACCTTGGCTTCCCCATCTTCTATATTGGTGGTTCTACCTCTTCTTCATCCACTGTTGATTCTCTCTAATATACTTTTCATCTCAGATAATGTGTTTTTCATGCCTGACTGGTTCTCTTTTATAATTTCCATTTCCATTTTTATGTTTTTTATCTCTTTGTTAAAGTTCTCACTGAGTTCATCTACACTTGCCCTAAGTTCATTGAGTATCTTTGTAACCAGTGTTTTGAACTCTGCATCTATAGATTGCTTGACTCTGTTATTTCTGGATCTCTGTTCTGTTCTCTCATATGGTTTCTACTTCTTTGTCTTCCCATTTTGGCTGCCTTTCTGTGTCTGTTTCTATGTACTAAGCAAAGCTCCTAAGTCTCCTGGTCTTATTAGTGTGGCTGTGTGTAGTCGTTGTCCAGTGGCACATCCTGAGAGGGGTTCGGCTGCAGGCCAAGCCTGTGCCCCTCCAGGGCCACCATTTTCTAACTGTATTGGTGTTGAGTTGTTTGATTACTTTATAAATCTTGGATATTAACTCTTATCAGATGGATCATAGGCAAATGTCTTGTCACATTCAGTATGCTGCCTTTTTGGTTCTATCGATGGTTTCTTTTGCTGTATAGCAACTTTTTAGTTTGACATAGTCCAATTTGTTTATTTTTTTCTTTTGTTTCCCTTGCGTGACAAAATATAGTAGAAAAAAATATTACTAAGCAATGTCAGAGAATTTACTACCTATGTCTTCTTCTGGAAGTTTTACGGTTTCTGAGAGTTCTCCTTTAAGTAACTAAATGCCCTCTTCTCGTTGCTTTTAGGAGTCTATCTTTAACCTTTGCCATGTTTTAATGATGACATGTCTTATTTGGACTCTGTGCTTCTTGAACTTGTATGCCTATTTTCGGCACCAGGTTAGAGAAGTTTTCCATCATTATCTCCTCAAATAAGTCTCTACCCCTGGCTCTCTCTCTTCTCCTTCTTGTACTCCTGTGATGTAAATGATGTTATGCTTGATGTTGTTCCTTAGGTCCCTTAAATAAAGTTCCTTTTTTAGAAAGTCCTGGGTGACCCAAATAACTGACCACTTGAGTGGCCTTGCTTTTCCCTTCCTGCACTCTAATTCTCACTTTTATGTTTAAAATTTCCAATAGAGTGAACTTCTGAAACCCTAGGAACCCCACCATCAGACCCCCAAAAAGGTAGGGCCTCAGGTCACTCTTCTCCCTCTACTCTGAACTTTGCTGTGAGCCCCCAGGGCCTGTGAGCAATGAATCTTGTTCTTAAAAGTTCCCTGATGGTCTTGGCTTAGGCGCATCCTGCAATCATCCTAAGCACAACAAGGGCCAGTCCAGTCACAAAACAACTCCTCAAATGATTGGATGTAAAGCAAAAAGGAGATTATGCACATATTTCACAAGGCCAAGGGATCAGGAGAATACTAATTTATTTAAGATAAAAGGGAAAGGAAGTGTCTGTGCACGTTTATTAATTTTCAGAAAGATAGTAAGTAGATCTGAGTCTTAGAGATGATGAGTTTGGTGTGAGGGCAGCTCATTCGGCACTATAAACAATTAGTATCACAGAAATCAAGCTCTACAGAGGTAGTTTAAAGGTTAAAATACGAAGATGACCCAACTGCGTCACAGCTACAGAACTGATTCGAGAGACAGAGAGATGTAGGCTGGGAAGGAACGAGTGAAAAGAAGAGAAGCAAAGTGAGTCTTACGGAGCAACCATTTCAGGAGGCAAGAGGCGGAAAAGAAGAATCCAGTCCAAACCCAGGAAGCAACAGAGAAAGTGGAAGAACGCGAGGTTCTAAAATATCGTCAGCGGCAATGTCAAGAAATAGGTAACAAGTGCTTCAAATTCTAAGTTTTCAGGTAGAAAAACTGGAGAAAAATAGCTCCATTTAAGAAAAATAAGGGTTCACCAGTAACCTTTAAGACCAATACTTCAGGGTAATTAAGGAGCAAAAAGCAAAATCGTTATTTAAAATGAGAGGGGACAACAGGGAGGGGCCAGCCACGCCCATGAATCTGGCCGTGGAAGGACAGCTGGAAACGGATCCTGCCTGGAGGAGAGCTCCAGGCACATGGTGGCCCCGTGGCTTTTTTATGAGTAGAAAAGAGACTGAGAGGTGAGGTCAAGAAGCATTTTTAATTTTTTTTAAGAAAAGAATGTTAATTTATTGAGGTATAAATTGACATATAATATTATATTAGTTGCAGGTATATAACATGATGATTCGATATTTGCAAATATTGCAAAATGATAACCACGATAGTCAAGCTAACATCTGTCGCCATGGTTACAAAAAATGCATTTTCTTGTGATGAGAAAAAGAGAGTCCAGGTAGAGGAGTGAGTGTCCTAGTTGAAGGGATGTTTCTTCTCTAAGGCAGAGTGGGTGACAGGAGGAGAGGACCAGGGCCGGATGTGCCGCAGAGGACTGGCCGGCACCTGTGCCAACTCCAGGATGCTCAGAAAAGCAGGACATAGGTATTCTGAGAGACCTCTGGCTGGCAGGACATGTACAGAATTAGGGGCACAAAATGAGGGTGACTTCCAGCAAAGCCACCGTGAAGAGCAAACTAAGGATTATGAAAGGCCAACAGGAGTGTCTGAGAGCCAGACAGCCCCCGTTTCCGGGGGCCTTGACTACACGGCTGTGGAGTTCTCCAGCAATGTCTCATGACACTGACGCTTGGGAAGAGAACTTCCGGGAGGGTGACCGAGAAAGCCCAGGGGAGGACAAAAGGGGCGAGGAGGAGGTGTTGGGGGAAGCCCAGCAGAGGATGAAGGGGCGAGAGAGGCTGGCGTATCAGAGACGGCGGTAATGAGGGGCCTGGACAAGGCGCCTCACGTGGCCTCAAGGGACTCACAGAACAGTCTGCACAGGAGCATGAGGAAGAGGAGCCCGAGGAGGAAAAGGAGCCCAGATGGCTGAGGGGAGGAGAGACTGAAGACGAGGGGTCGGGGAACAAGACAAACCTGCTAAGCTTACAGGGCCGTCCACTAAATGGACAAGGGCGACTGTCTTCTCCATCACACAGAATAAAAAGTGAAAACATTTGGAAAGTATTTTGGATATATACAGAAGGCCTGTTAGTTCTAAGGAAACGAGACCAGTGTGCCTGTAACTCGTATGCAGAGCGTAAAGAACAGGGCCACACAGAGCAGGAATTTAAAAAATGCTTTGATACTGTTGAATCAGTGATAAATCAAACATAGAATAAAAGCTACTTTCCTTCCCAGGCTACGAACGTGAGCTAGCAGAGCTGGGTTGAACAGGACGACTCGCACTGTATGTTTGGAAATAAAGAACTCTGTAAATATTTATAGGCAGCGATAAAGTGCTTTATGATGTCATGAACATATTTTTTAAATGACACTACATTATAATGTGGGTAGCTTACAATTCTGTATGGGGCTGGAAGGGAGACCTAGAAGGTAGATTTGCATGTCGCATTTATAAAACCTGATTTCATGACCAAGAAAAAAATCAGTTAATTTTTAAATTGTTACGTATAGTTGAGAAAATTGTTTTGATATTTAAATGGTTTTCACTTACCACCCAAGATTGTATCCCACTGGTTCCCTAAGCTAGTGAAATCATCAAAATTCTCCAGAGATTTCTTCAAAGACAAAGATCTCTGGGTACCATTTCCAGAGATTCTAATTCAAGTGGCCTGAGGTAGGACCCGGGAATCTGTATTTTTACAAAAAGTCCCTAAAGGAATACTGAAGTCTTCTAGTGGAAAGAGCTGGCTTCAACTAACAAACTGCCAAACAGATACATTTTGATCGGCACCGCACAAACTTTAAGAGTAAAGCTGCATTGCTCAATTCCTGCCCCAAATGTAAAATTAGCTCGTTGTTTCATATGCAAATCCCATATACACAACTTTAGTTTTATTTATTCTTCCTTAAGAACATAAATAGTCCTACAAATAGGTAGTAAACTAGAAATTAATTTGCTACTGTACATTCTTCCTTTCCCTACGATTCCATCCATTGACGGTTGTGGCATAGATATGTGACAAGGTCACCTTCGGTGTATTTGCACAGGGGAGCAGTCACGGTTCCCTCTCCCGGGATGTGCAGCAGGGAAAGTGAGTGTGTTGAATGTGACTTACATGGGATTTGGGAGGTTAGCAAACTGTTGACAAAATGCACCGTGTTAACTCTTGATGTCCTCAGTTTGCTGAGACAACAGTCAAAGCTCTGAGATCAAAGTGACTGGTATTTTAAAAGGACAGAAGAAAAAGGAAGAGCCTAACGGGGGGACGAAAAGACAGGAAGCAGAGCAGTCAGACGGACTGGGGGCCTCCTCGGGCCCCGGGAGGCTGGCTCCCGCACCGGGATGGTGCTGGCCCTAAATTAAGACCTTCTGCCTCCCAAACACAGGAATTCAGGTGAGACATAAAAACAATAAAATAAATAAATAAATAAAATAAAAAGCAAGCGAACAAAATCCAAACGACAGAAAGAAAAAAAGAAAAAACAACCAAACAACAACAAAACAAAATCAATCAAATAAACACATCTACGCTTTATTAATGACGACTGCAGAAAAGTACAAGTCAGTCAAAACCTGGGCTTGTATTTCATTGAGCACCTATGCTGAGCGAGGCAATGGGACAACAGTAGGAACCAACATGCACAGTCTCTGTATTCATGGGTTACTTCAAATATTTCCTAAAAACTTGGCCTGATGTTGTTTCGAGGCTATGACGCAGTTCTGCTGCACTTAGAAGAAAAATCAAGATACTCCCAATATTTTACAAAGCTCACATTGGGAACACCAACAAATGTCCTGAGAGAATCAGTGTCATCTACACCTTCTGGACTGGTGTTACCATATCCATGGTCAAAGGCTTCCATAAAGTGACCCAGAACTGTGTGTGCAGCCACGTTAGAAACAGGCATAGCATCGCCTTCACATGTCATGCCTGCTGGCGTCTGCGGCAAAGACGGCACCACCTGCGCAGACAGCAGGCTTACGATCACTACCGACATCCCAAGATGGCTTTTCAATCAGCTGGCAAACAGACATAGTGTAGCTATAATAATGTCTAAAACAGTGGCTTTTAAAATTTTCGACTTCTTTTCCACAATAAGACATATATCTTATATATGTATTGGAACCCAGTGCATCCATGCTGGCCACACAGGTATCTAAACCTGGAACAAATGTTTCCTGAAACAATATTTATTCTCACAGTGCATGGCGTGCTGAGACATTCTCTGTTTTATTTTATTTTTTTCATTAAACGACTTTATTCTGTAAGGTAGTTTTGGGTTTGCAGAGAAACTAAACAGGGACTGCGGAGACTCCCATCTACCTCTCCCTGTCCTCACGACCCTTCTCCCCAAGTTTCTCTTATGATTAACGCCCTGCATTAGTGAGGCCCATTTGTTACACTTATTAAACAAGTACTGATACATCTTCAGTTAATACTAAATAAAGTCCACAGTGCACATGAAGGTTCGTTCTTCGTTTTGTGCAGTCGTGCCTCCTTAAATGTGGGCTGTGTCCAAGAATCCCAGAGGATGCCTGAAACTGTCGATAGTACCGAATCTTAGATATACTGTCGATAGTACCGAATCTTAGATATACTTTTTTTTCCTACATGTAAACACCTATGATAAAGTTTAAAATATAAATTAGGCACATGAAGAGATTAACACTAATAACTAATTATAAAATAGAACAATTACAACAATATACTATAGTAAAAGTTATGTGAGCGTGCTCTCTCTTTCTCTCTGATCACTGGTCTGACAGCCCAGAGGGCCACTGAGTGACCAGCCGTCGGAGCTGCATATGGCCTGGAGATGCCGGGCACAAGGGTTGATTCCCATCCCTGGCCAGACAATGCAGGATGGTGTGAGGTTTCATCATACTCCTCAGAATGGTATGCGACTTAAAACCTATGACTTGTTTATGGCTGGAATTTTCTATTTAATATTTTCAGACCGCCATCGACCACAGGTAGTTGAAACTATGTTAGCTAAATTGTGGATAAGGAGGCGGGTTTGTACATTCTATAGATTTTGACAACTGTGTAGTGACATGTTTCCACCGACACTATCATATAAAAGTTTCACTGCCCTAAAGATCTCCTGTGCTCTACCTGTTCATCACTCACTCCTGCCCCCCCCCCTTGAATCCTCGGCGGTCACGGATCATCTTACTGCCTCCATTATTTTACGATTTCCAAAATGTCAGAGTTGGAATCCTACAGCATGTGGCTTCATTCACACAGCACTATGCACTTCAGCTTCCTCCATGTTTGTGAGAGCTCCTTTTTTGGTTGCAGAACAACAACCCGTTGTATAAATGGACCACAGTTTGATACTACTGCATTCCATTTCATTGAAATATTGCGTCGTGGATGAAGTAAATAGTAAACTGACTTCAGAACCTACGAATGGCTCATAGCTATAGTTTAAAGACCGTTGCCTAAAATACGATGTCAGGCACTTACCGGGCATAAAGGGACAGACACCCTAACATAGGGACCATTACTGGGAAGGAAAGGTCAACATCTGTGGGATGTTAAGTAACAAAATGGTAATAACAAAACAAAGGGTGATGACAACAAAGAACCCAAAATTAAAAGATACACAAATGAAGAATTCCTTAGTCCTGATGAGGAATAAGAACCGGCAACTACCATGATATGATTTCTGTAAGAGCGGGAACTTTCTGCCATTTACTGATCGTGAGGCCAGGGCATGTAACTTTCATGTGCCTCAGATCCCATCTGTAAAATTTATATAATAGTAATATCTCTCTCATTGGTTACTTATGAGAAGAAATGAAGCAGGTACACTTATAGCAAAAAATAAAAGCCGGCACATAATAAGATGCCGACAAATATGAATCTATTATTATTATTGTCATTATTAACCACTTTATTTTTAATGTGTGCCTGAAATATAGTAAGACTTCAATACATATTCGAAAGAAATCTTGGGATCCTTTTCAACATAATATCCATTATTCAATCTATTAGTTAGTAGGAGAAATAAAAACTATTTGCAAATCTAGTATAAATAGTATCAGAAATGTGCAGTGACTCATGCAGAGGAAGCCCTTTGGTAAAGCTACAGATTTACTTTATAATTATAAACTCATCTCATTGTTTGAAATCCAAAGAGTTAATCATGCATCAGAACGAGATAATAAGCCTCAAGAGCTGGTCTTAACTATATGTTGGATATTTAAGGCTTAATCTAGGAACTTTTCCTTATTTGAGCGACCCATAAATAGAGCGTATAAACAATGTTAAATTAAAATTAACAAAAGGGCACAGAGTAGACCACTTAAAAATAACCCCATAAAGTATATTCCATTGTTCTCAGTTTTTCAGGAACTATGAAATACCAGACGCGTCAGAATAAAAAGATGAATCTTGTAATTCTTCTCCAAGGAACATGGAAGAAAGGATATGGATATATTAGTGAACTCGGAGACAAAGAAAGCCCGCCGAGCAGCTAAGGGCTGATGAGATGAGATATTTTTATTGTGATTTTGCTTTATTTTAAAAGACAACCTACCAATACAAGCATGTCTGAGGTCTAATGACTCACCTGTTCGTACTTCACTTCATAGATTCAAATCGGATTTCTCATGAGATTAGACCCTAAATATAATTCTGACCAAGAGGGAAAATGTTATAGTATAAAAAGGTAACAAATGAAGAGAGGAGACCCTCGTGTGAGTGTTCAGGTAATGAATGATCTTCACGCATAGACCACACAGGCTCGCGACTTTTCTGTGAGAACCATCAGGCCTGACAGCTGAGCCAGGCACCTGGCTCCTTAACTCTAGGCTCTGCAGGGAAGAAGCCTGGCAGGTGCTTGATTATGTCTCGGTACCTCTCGGTTTATCCAGAACATTCCAAATCGAGTGCACTAGTATTCAAGGGTATTGTTTCCATTTTCCTCAAAATACTTGTGTAAAGCTGGATAGATTTGTAACGGCAATGATACAGAAAGAACATTGAGACATTTTAGGTATTTCAGCTTCTCTTCATGCTCCACAGTCAAATGACTATTTCCAAAATAATTTTATTCACTATAATGTCAATAGATAGAATTCTAATGGATTTGAAATGGAATATGTACACGAATTTAAATATACCGAGTATAAATGTTTATATAGATATATCTTTTGGTTTTTGTTGTGAAAGTCCCTTTTTTATTTTTAGACTAATTCCTTTGTATTAGTATAGAATTAGAATATCCTTTCCTTTTCTTAAAAATGAGGGCAGCAAAGATTAGTTGCGTTTTTTAAATGCTCCCCATTTTCAAAACCAAAAATTCATAATTCTCTAGCGGTCTCCTAATCTATTTTAAAATCCTAAAAGTTGAGAATCGTTGCTACAGAAGAAAATAATTCTTTGATGTATACGATCATCAAAACATTTCAAAGAGTATGTCTTTTAGAAAGAAAATAGAGAAGTTATAAAAAGAAAGTATGATTACTTAGAAAAAAGTAATTTTAATGCCAAAAAAAGGTTTTTAGTAACAGATTTCTTTTGTTTTGTTTTGTTTTGTTTTTAACTTGAGTTAATAATATTTATTCATTAGGGAGAGTTTGAAAAAAACTAAAATATAAAACATTAAAAAAATCACTTAAAATCCCCAAGATCAAATGTTTATATCA
This sequence comes from Pteropus medius, assembly GCF_902729225.1. Classification (NCBI taxonomy): domain Eukaryota; kingdom Metazoa; phylum Chordata; class Mammalia; order Chiroptera; family Pteropodidae; genus Pteropus; species Pteropus medius. Next base: position 5,199,409 of record NW_024352947.1, on the reverse strand, counting down.
GTTCCTTTTCTTTGCATTTTCTTAATATTTGTTTTTACAAGGCATTAAGCCAATTGTTTTATTTCATATTACTTGGGAAGCTTTTACAAAGACTGTCCATTTAGAAATGTCTTCTTGAACTGTTCCAGAGAAGGTATTTCAGTATTACACGAATATCATATAACCTGATCGTGCAGGTTAATGAACTGACTTTAGAGAAGTCAGGTGGGCACCGAGCTCTGAGAGTAACTGAAACGAGAGTGGCTAATCCTTGGTCTAAAGAATTACGCTGACAGCAAAAGCTGGCCTGCGGCCCCGGGCATGAGGACATCCTAAGCATGTTTAATTTTGCACTCTACGAAAATATCTTGAAACCAAAGAGCTCAAAATGCCTTTGCTAGAAAGGCAGGAATAGATAAAAGTATGATTACCGCCTCCATTCAACAGATGGAAAAATCCATCTCAGCCAACAGTCCAGGTCAAAGAAGGCACCGGAGTTTGTGACACAGTCTTGAGCTCTATTGTTAGATCTTGCAAATTATTGTAAGAAACAAGAAAGTTCGACTTTGCTTGACCTTTTGGCCTGCAAAAAACACTAAAGCGGGCTGACATTTTGGCTACAAATTTTGCAGCTGTGTAATCATGGGGCCTGGGAGACCTTACTATACTTGGTTCGGCTCTTGAATGCCTTTTGAGATCAAGACAATTGAACTTATAATTAGCAAACTACCATAAGTCTCAGAGTATGACACATGAATAGAATTCTTCCTTTTTCTCTTTTCCTGCACAGGGATGTAAAAATAGAACAAGTAACCAGTATGTTACTTCTACTCAAACCAATTTTAAAAAATATATTAACATATGGAACTTGGCGACAGCAATGCCCAGTATGAAGTGAGTGATTTTAGTTTCCTCTAACGTCGGGGCTTCTTGCTGATATGAAAGCATCAGCCTGAACCTGTCAGAAAGGCGTTTATTCTGAACAGCACTTTCCAGTCCCAGCGCTACACACCCAGCCCTGGGCCTTATGACTTTTCTGGGCCGTGAAAATATCTTCCCTGATGTAATCTCCCTACTTATTCCTAATTTAAACTCGCACACAGATGCCAGATAAATATTCTGAAACACATCCTGATCCTGTCAGTGTATGACCAGCCACCGGAGAGAAATTAGCAATTGACCAGTCAAGTCCTCCAAACGCCATCCCCGCGGACCTGTGTAACCTACCCCGCTCCAACCCCCTCGACCTGGAGCTCCCGGATGGGTTCTTTTCCCTTCCTTCATGCGCTTCCAGCTTTCCTGGCTCTGGTTTTTTCTTGTGCGACTTTCTCCAAGAAGACTGCAGTTCCATCTCCAGATTCCGCCACCCACAGGCCAGCCGCAGAAGGCTCCTCTCCCAGAAGCCTGCGGAGGCCGCCAGGCGCCATCATTCCTCCTGCTGGTCCTGATCCCTCCTTGCCTGCTTGCTCATGTCTGCCTGACTCTTCAAATACATGTGTCTCGGTTTCCACAGAGACAAGGTAAAGAGCAAACTGTTTAAGTATCCCTTGTATGTCTAGATCATTTCTTAAAAGCAGACTTTCTGGAATCTGCATACAGAAGCTTCTGTCTCTGAGGACAGAATTGATTTACCCTCATCCCCATCTGCAAGTGAATCCACCTTCTCTCTTCCCGTCGATGACGGAATGGCCGGACACGTCCTTACACCAGGCCTTAGTGTAAGTGATGCAATTCAGACCTTACTTACTTAACCTCTCATCTTAAGATGATTCTTCCTAATCACTAATTGTATACAATGGCTCTTTACAATTCTGTCTTATAAACCACTCGCCTTGACTTCCGCGACTCTGTGAGGTAGGCGGATGTGACCACCCCTAGCACTGAGGAGGAAGATAAGGCTCAGAGAGGTTAGGTGGCTTGTCGATAGTAATGTAAATAGAAACGTTTAGAAGCAGAAGAAAACTCAGAAGATTTATCAGGTCTATTCGTAAGTCCACGCTGAGTCTAGAACTGGGAGGCAGCAGAGAGTTCGGTCACTGTGCGCGTCCTTCTTTCTCACTCTTTCCTTTTCCCCTCTCGGCAGAAAAGAAATAATAAAAATAGCTAAGGTTTATTTAACGCTTACTAAAGGGCAGACACAACGCAAACTATCCCGTCCACCTCACACAACTGTACTAACGAAGTACTGATAATTATAGGCACAGATGATGAACCAGATCTGAAAGTTAGCCTGCCCGAGGTAAAATGGGATTTCGAATCCAGATCAACTTGCATTTCTCATGCCCACGCCAGAACTTCTCGCATTTTAACTTACGGTTTTATGGGAGCCACCTGGAGACTCGTTTACTAAGAGTTGAATTCAGTAGGGCTTGAAGGGGTCCGATGTTCTGTATTTACAAGTTCTCAGGTGATATTGATGGCCTATGGACCACACTTATGTACCAGATTCATTACACTCTCCTCAGAATAGGCAAGAGTTAGTTCTCAAGTCACTAATGTCCCAATTCCGGGGGCCAGCCGGGGGCAGAGGACGGAGAAAGCAGAGAGGAACCTGACTGCCTTAGCCAAGACCACTATTTAGTCCTCTTTGACCACCCTTTGCTGTGCCCTGTGCCACGCTCCCTCACCTCCAGCTGCAAATCTTGTCTGCCTTGTTCTCACATAAGAATATCTTCATTCTGATGCACATACAGCATGACTTCGGGTAACGCTTAATGGTGTCATTTTGCACCGTAGCATCCTTCTTCTGTCTGGGACGCAATCCTATCAACACCTACTTAACATGCATTTTACAATGTCCTCCCTTTGTTCTTTAATTTGACGCATCGACTAAAAAAATATTCCTTAGTTCATCTGGCTTTCCATCATTAAGCATCATTTTGTGTTATATTTGTTCATAAAGAAACTAGTACAATGTGATGGCTATTTTTTCTAAGACAGAGATCTTGTATATAATGCATCCGCATTCCACATGTGGTCTTTATGCATTTATTCACTCATCATCGCCCAGCGGCAGCTGCAACGAACCAGGCATTGAGCTAATAACACTTTTATTCCATTTGGAAATCGAAACACAAAATATACATTTTTAATACGCTACTTTGATATTATATGCATGATACCACAAAATTTAGTGTTTTAATTAAATAGTATTTTAACTGACTTAATTGTAACTGTTTTGCATTCTCATTCAGATGCTCAGATGTAATATGGTCATTAACATCACGTCCCAAGATGAAATCGCATTGCGCTTCGTTGGCCCCTGTAGATATTTCCTCTAACATGTGCCCACGCACACATGAAACCTCCTCTCACCTCGCTGAAGTGCAAATGAATCAAGTTTTATTACGCTCATCAGCTTCAAAGGCAAGGCTCACCCTTGGCCGCATTACCAGGCTTTAGTTGGCTTCCTGTCTGTTACAAATGAAGTTTAGAAAACTTGCCTTTAGATCACAAATCTCTTTCTCTCTCCCAATTTTCTTTAGAAAGTTACCAATCTCTGGCTTCCCACCGACAATCACTCACACTTCTTTTTTCCCTTTTACACACACTTGCTGTAGGTTTGGAAATTCATGTGCGATTTCCTTTATTCTCACAGCGTCGTGTGTGGCAGGCATATTAACGTCGCATTTTACAGATGGAAAGGAAGGCTCAGAATGTGAACGACGGCTGCGACCTGACTGGGCGGGAAACTCGTGTCGGGGGTTTGGCCCTTCAGACTTTATTTACAGTGTTCTTATTTACTGCTTATCTCGCTGACAAGTAGGGTCACCTTTAATCTCCATGTTACACCAGAAGCGCCCAGGCGGGAAGGTCCACGTGGCTGACCAGGGTGACACAGCCAGTTAGCAAGGGGACGAGGTCGTCGCACAGTAGTCCAGACCGGAGCATAGCTCTCACCCCCAGCGGCTAACACGATGGAGGTTCCCCAGTTGAAAGAAGGTGACAGAGCCAGGGCACAGGGGTTAGTCACTGTGCGCAGAGCTGGCTTTCTTTAGAGCTATCCTTCTCAATCCAGAGGACGAGTTTCAATCTGTATCTTATTTTTATTCAAGGGAGCACAGGGCCCTGCTGCCAAGCCCCCCAGAGTTGAGGGGAAAGAAAGAAACAGTAACTGCAGAACTGCTTCCTTTTCTGACCACCATTATGTACCCAGCACTGGCATCTGTGACCATGGACTCTGCCTTCCCTCCCTGCGTCCGTCGGCCGGTCTCCTTCAGACCCATTCAAGGTCTTTCTGCCCTAAGTGTTCTCTCTCTCACCCACCGTCAGCTGGTCCCTCCTTCCTCAATGATATCCATTATTTCACAGGTTTTATATCTCCTCGCTTATAAAAGCTCTCGCCTGGTCCCAGGTGCCGCGTCCTCTGTGTGGACCAGAAGCACTCCAGACACGTGTCTACCCCTTTTCAGATCAAGCTTGCCTCCATTCCTGCAGCTGTCTACATCCCTCACTTCCTATTCTGTTTCTAACCCCCTATCATATCCGACTCACATTTCCCCGACTGCCAGTATTTCTAGAATAAACATTATACTACTCTTATAATCGAAATATCTAAAATCGTATACGCGCTATTATACATGGCACTGCACACATACACACCTCACAATGAAAATACTGTGACTCATTGAAACTGTTCGTATTTGTCCATGTTATACCTCGAATTCCTGAATAGCACAAATTTCGGTACCCATCTTGCCCTTTCCTCATTCTCGAGACTGAAAAGCCCTCTTCTCTTGAGGCTCCTTCCTGAAGATTTTAGGCAGATGCAAACGCACCGCAGCCCAGCACGGCCCGCGGGCCCCTCACCGGCTGCGCGCGGCCTACGCCGGGCTTCCGTTCCCCCCTCACATCTTCGTCTGCGCTTTTCCCTCAGATCGTCATGTTCCCTTTCGCTTTCCCCTCTTCCAGCTTCCCTTTTCCAGCTGTCCCACTCAAGTGGAGCAGGCACGAGGGCTGGCCCGCCGCTGCTCCACTCGGGCCGTCTCCAGACGTCCTGCCGCTCGCCCGCTCTGGTTGTCCGCACCCCGCGGCCGCCTCCTTCTCAATCAGCCCAGGTGGAGGTAAACGCGCGCCGCTACCGCCGGCGACGCAGGGACAGAGTGGAAGTCCAGCTGCAAACGCACAGCGCAGGGGGAATGCAAACCCCTAAGACGAAGGCTCTCGAGGAGCACGTGGCGGAAGCTGGTTTAGATCTGGGGAGAAAAGGCCAAGAAGAGACCCCCCCTGCGCGCGCCTGGCCGACCGGGGGACGTTATGGCTGAGTCACAAGTCACGCTGTAGCCGCGGAAGACGCGCCGCTGAGCCTGGGGCAGGGGCGGGCGGAGCCGGCACCTTAGAGCGTTTTATTAAGGGTATTAAGGGCAGAAGGAAACGCGAGCATGAAGTTTGAGAATTGGGCAAAAACCAACTCATATGCTACGAAAGCTGGTTGGTTTTTTTAAGTCCACGGGGACTCTGATTATTTCAAACAATGAAATGGTTAAAATGTAGCAAGGGATTACAACGTACCATTTATTATCTTCACAACACCCGGTGAGGCAGGTGTTGCTGTTTTTTTTATTTTTTATTCTTTTCCCATTTTATAGATAAGACAACTAAGAGGCGTGGAACTTAAGTAATGAGGAAGTCACAGCTGGGAGGTGGTTCGGTTTGAAGTATGATTAGAGCTTCATTCCAGAAAGATAAAGGGACATATCCAGCTTCTGGCGTGCACCTGTGCCACATGCACCAGGCTCGGACAGAGACACAGAGACGCGGGGGCAGGAGGGCCGAGGGGCTCGGCGCCGGCGTACTAATTTGGGGTGTGCTGATTTGGGGTGTGCGGCGAAGTGCCTGGAGCTGTCCAGCTGGAGACGCAGCCGCGGACCAGGGGAGGCGTCCGGGCGGCAGGCTCAGTTGTGACTCACTGGTCACAGTTCAAGCGTGGAAGTAAAGTGGATGAGGGAGAAAAGCATTCGGGACCAAACTTCGGGGGCAGGAAAGGGGTTTGATCGAGCAGTGGGCAGAAGAGGAAGGAAGGCAGGCGCCTGGGACGGAGCGGGCAACTGACGGGCAGCCAGGGGAGGCCGTGTGAAGAGGTTCCAGCGAAGGGGGAGGGGAGGGTCCTTGGAACCCAAGGAGAGAGAATTTCAAAAAGGCCAGAGATAACAAAATGGCAGAGAAGTCAGAGTTAAGGATCAGAAAGTCTTGGGGCTTGCCGACTCGGAGGCCTTTGCTCATTTTGGCAGCTGTAGTTCTGGCAAAGTGGCAAAATCAGGCCAGACCACGTGGGTCGAAGGGAGTCAGGAAGGGGAAGCGACAGGAAAGCGCAGGGGCGCGGACAGTGGGGAAGGAGACGAGGCCGACCGAAACCGCCAGAGAGTCTAGGACGCAGCGTCGTGTGTTTTCTTCATGATCTGAACCCATTTTACATTTACACGTGAGAGGCAAATCATCGAAATTACTAAAAATCGTGAAGACACAGGAGTGAGCAGATACACGCCTGATGCAGGAGGGAGGAAGCCCAGGCCTCGCGCCACCGAGTCTGTTCTGTTCTTTCCTCGTCGCTGGGGGCAGGTTCCTCCCTGGTCTTTCATCTCCCTTTTCCTGATTAAACTCATCCGAGTATTTTCCCACCTCAGTCCAGCTCCACAGAGTACTGCCCAGTAAGCTTTCCTCATGTTATTGTCCTGCTCCTACCATTTCAGTGTTATTCTGTTATTTTTAAGACAAAATCCGAGCTCCTTTGAAAACACAAAGTCCTCCTCCGGGTCTTACCCAGCACCCCCGGGCCTCACGCCCGCTCCCCGCCACCCCAAAGCACCAGAGTTCTGACGCTGTCACCTGCGTTCTGCCTCGTACCTATGATCCCCACAGTGCCTTCTGGTTTCTTTCTGCCCATATAAATCCTACCCTTTCTCGAGTATCATATGCCACCTTTCCTTATAGAGGGCCACCTCGATGCCCTTGAAGCCATATAAATGTTTCCTTTTCTTCTACCTTGGTATGTCATCGATACAGCAGAAATATGTTCCAATAGCTTATATATATTTATCACTATGAAGAACACGAAGGTACAAACATGCTAAAGACACAGCCCACGACGACAACGGGATTGCGATCTGTTTGGTACTTAAACTACGCGCTTACATCACCTTGATACGGTCTCGTATTTAACACTTATGACATGAGAAACATATCTGAGCTGCTTGTCATCGAAACTGGACTGCCAGCCCGAGGACAGGAGCTGTGCCCTCAAACGTAAGTGCAGATCGTGGAGGGTCTCTGCCCAGGACCAGTGGGCGGGACTTGAAGAACCATTTTGCTGAACGGGAAACTGGATCGAGTTCGCAGTCTCGGAAGAATAAGAAACTGTAAATCGAATTTTCTTTCTTTCCTATGATATGCTAGAATGTAAATATTGCACTTCCACAGCTTTTGCCTTTTATCACATTATGAGATACTTTTTCAAGACTTTCTTATACATGCTTCGAATTCATCTCTTAAACTCGCAGGCGCGCTGCACGCCGTCTGGTGCTGAGATGTGCCTCTCATCTTCACGTTCGTTTCTGCGGTGTTTTCATTAGAAGCCCATGAGCTCACTCGTTTCACTTGAAATGTAATTTAATTTCCCCGTGTGATGGAGCTGTGTCGAGGCCTTCTTTTAGTAAAAAGTAGAACCTACTAACTCCAAAATTGGATTTTTGTGAAATTCGCCCCCTCTATTACTTTGCCTTGATTGCCATGGTTTCCTGCAGCTGCTCTTTGGGGTTTTTACAGTCATCTCATGAGATTTATTTTTGATGTCCATATTCTGATACTATTTTTTGTGTTTATTTTATATTCCGTGATATGTTTTAATAATGTAATCAACTTATTTTGATTATATTCCCATTTTTTTCTTCTGTACATAGCATGATACGGATATTTGTTTCCCAAATGTTCCTTTTATTTAAAAATACTGTCTATGATTCTGTTTTATTTTGTTCCTGATTTGGATTTTTTTTTCCTTTTAGTTTAAATGGTCCCCTGAAAATGTCAGCATATTTTTCGTGCACTGCTTTCATCTAGGTCCTTTCTGAAATCTTTAATTTGTCTTTTAGTCTATCCCTATATACTATATTAGAGTCTTGCTACAGAACTATTAGATTTACCACTTTCACTTCACGTCCCTTTTGAACTTAACTGAAGGGCTTCCCACACCCTGGGCTGCAGAACACTGGTGTGCAAGATGCACGCGATGCCCGAGCCCCTGCGTGGCCGGCAGGCCTGGGCCGGGTGCCGGTCCTCAGAGGCAAGTGTGGCTGGGCCCCATCTGCTGCTGAGCTCCAGGTCTCCCAGACCACGAGCACAGTGGGGACACCTGGCACCTGCTGCTCCTCCACAGTGCGATGAGCAAGCCGAGGTGGCTCTGCCGCCTGGACATCCAGTTCGGTGGCCACACATAGGTTGGCTGCCGTCCCTCACGGACAAGGGCTGTGAGCGGATGGAGGCACTAGCGGGGTAGGTTACCGAGGGGCACAGTGTGGAACTGGGAAGAGTTCAGGGTGTGAAGGGTCCAGGCTGGGGCCTTCTGGGGGCGAGGACGACTCTCCACAGCAGGCCCACATCTCTGATCTCACCTAAAGCAGTGACTTCTGTCTAGTTCTGCTCCGAGCTCCAGGCCATGGGCCCCTGCCCCTCAGAGCGGCACAGGCCTCACCTGAGACCACTTCAGAAATGCAAAAGCTCAGGCGCACCTCCGCCCTTCTGAATCGAAGACTGCATTAGAACGGATGACGGCATGTAGGGAGTCACTTATGGACATGTGAAAACGTATAACAAGGAACAAGGATATTTGTGTACTTGGCAACAATGTAAGAAGTTGAGATTGTAAAGCGCTGGGAAAAACCGGGAGGTAAATGTTCACATAGCAGTCACTGCACATTCCTTGTAACAGTTTAGCAGAGAGTTCTGAGTTGTGAGAATCTCATTGTTCTACTAGATAAGTAATCTGGCTACCCTTGATTCTTGACTACTGTCTTTCTTATTGTAATGTTATAAATAGTGTGTTCTAAATAAACTCGAGGACACAGACACAGCTTGATTCTGTGATCCCTCCTGCAATTCTGTCTGTCTTCTTTCTTTTCCTCAGTCCATGCTCCCCCTTTCAGGTACCCTCAATTACATCGTTGGCTGGCTTCCGACAAGTGGCGCCTGAACAGGGACCTGAACACAGGGGATAACAGCTAGGACGTGCCGCAGAGTAAGGTGTGCGCACGCGGAATCTGGGGACCTAAGAGTCCTGTAGGCGGCCAACGGTAAGTACGCAGGAGTATTGTAATATAGAAACTGAAACAGAAACTTAAAGAAGTAAAAATGGTCCAAGGAAATAGCCGGCTGCTTTTTGCACATATGCTTAAGAATATGCTTAGAGTAAGAGGGGCCAAAGTGGGCCAGCAACAATTAACTAAGTTTTTGCAATTTGTAGAAGAAGTATGTCCCTGGTTTCCGGAAGAAGGGACTGTAGATTTAGAAACCTGGAAAAGGGTAGGACAAAAGTTACAAGACTATTATGATGCCCGTGGGCCGAGTAAAGTGCCAGTGGATACTTTTGGATTATGGACATTGATAAGGGATTGCTTAGATCCCAGGCACGAGAGAATTCAATGGCAGGAACAAGGCAAGGATGCTTTTACTGGCCCTGAGGCTCCACCTAATCCTGATATTGCACCCACTGCTCCACCGCCTCCTTTTACTTCCCTCTTTTTTGATGAGAATGAGGAACCTTTAGATCCAGGAGATACTGCTCAGTTAGAGGATGAGACAGCTAAATATCATGAGGAAGAAGAGGTTGAACAATTAAAACAGAAATTGGCTAATTTGTCTTTGCAGATGCAAAAGCTGGCCATGGGGCCTCAGCCCTTAAAAGTGCCAAATTTTAAAGTTCCTCAGGATCCACCGAGGTCAGGAAGAAGGCTGACTCCAACTATAATTGCAGGCTTAGATCCCCCTCCTGTGAGTTTTGCCCCTGTTGGACCAACTGGCACACCCCTTTGGATTAATCAGAAATCAATGCCTCAAACAGGGTTACAACAAGGGCTGCAGCAGGCTGCTTCACGGCTTTTAGGGAACCTAGAAGCCAGTTCTCTGCTGGTAAAACAGCTGGCTTATGAAAATGCAAATTCTGCCTATCAAACAACAATCAGACCCTTTAGAAAGAAAGGAGACTTAAGTGATTATGTTGGGTTGTGTTCTGACATAGGGCTGTCATATATGAAGGGACTTGCTGTGACTGCTGCCCTGCTGGGAAAGTCCATGCGGGAAATGTTATCTGACTGGTCGAACAAACATGGCAAAAAGATGCCGTGATGCCCTCAACCCGGTTTCTCCACAAATTCTTTCTCATGCTCAAAAAACTGAATTTCTGATGCTCAAAACTAATCAACATGGCCCCGACCCGGTATTAATATGGGGACGAGGGCATGTTTGTGTTTTTCCACAGGATGCAGAAAATGCCAGGTGGTTGCCAGAGAGGTTGGTTCGTTTCGCCGCTCCACCAGACACCCGGCGGGATGACCCTAACCTTGATCTTGCTGAGCCTGGCGATGACAGCTGAAGGTGCAGTTTACTGGACATACTTTCCTAACCCACCTCTCTTACATCCGACCATATAGCAAGGACCAGATGTCATTGTGAAAGTGAACAACACATCGCTGCTGGACATGCCATCTATGAGGAGGGTGATTGGACTAATTGTTGCAGGAATACTTGCTATTGTATCTCTTATAGCTACTGCTGCCACCACTGTGGTGGCTCTCTCACAAACTGTACAAACTGCTCATGATGTCAATGATTTGTCTAGAAATGTTACTTTAGCATTGGGAACACAGAAAAACATAGACAGAAAATTAGAACAAAAGTTAGATGCTCTGTATAAGACAGTGGAATACCTGGGTGATGAAATCCAGGGTCTAAAAATTAGATCTCAACTAGAATGTCATGTAAAGTATCATTGGATCTGTGTCACATCTAGAAGATATAATGAGACCAGTCATGACTGGGATCGAGTAAAATATCATTTAAAAGGCATATGGCACAATGCTAATGTATCCTTAGATTTAATTAACCTGCATAAAGAAATACAAGGACTTAAAAATGCTAAACCTCTACAATTTGACGCTGATAAATTGTCCACTGAATTTTTGGATCACCTTAAGGGCCTTGTCCCCTCATGGTCTTCCTTCTATCAGCGAGCTGCTTCTGTTTTATAGGAGCCTGTGTAATTGTTGTTTTGTGCCTGCTTCCTTCTCTACTAAAATACTTCATTAGTGCCATGTTAAAACTTCAGGCCAACCTACATCATGTAAGACTTCGAAATACGGCTTAAAAGATAGACATCTCCCTCCCACGGGGGCTGGTAGTCAAAGACGGGTAAGACTCCCTCAGAGGCTGGACAACCTAAGACAGGGCGTGCATGACGGAATGCACGTACCGATGACGGGTAAGTTCCAGATCTGGTGAGGGGATCACCTAAGACAGGCACAGTCACCTTGCGCCAGAACCAGGAGGGTTCGGGCATTTAAAGAATAAAAAAGGGGGAGATGTAGGGAGTCACTTATGGACACGTGAAAACGTATAACAAGGAACAAAGATATTTGTGTACTTGGCAACAATGTAAGAAGTTGAGATTGTAAAGCGCTGGGAAAAACCGGGAGGTAACTGTTCACATAGCAATCACTGCACATTCCTTGCAACAGTTTAGCAGAGAGTTCTGAGTTGTGAGAATCTCATTGTTCTACTAGATATAGTAATCTGGCTAACCTTGATTCTTGACTACTGTCTTTCTTATTGTAATGTTATAAATAGTGTGTTCTAAATAAACTCGGGACACAGACACAGCTTGATTCTGTGATCCCTCCTGCAATTCTGTCTGTCTTCTTTCTTTTCCTCAGTCCATGCTCCCCCTTTCAGGTACCCTCAATTACTTCGTCGGCTGGCTTCCGACAATGGCATACGCGTTCATGTTGGAGGAGCACTACATCAGAGGGTCCCCTCTGGCTTTCCTCTGGCCGTGACACTCCACGAGGAAATGCCACGATGAGCTGGGTTCCTTCTAGACCAAGCGTCACATACTCAGGTCCCCAGCATCCACTGCCCAAAGGCCCAAGGCTGCTTGCTCACTTCTAGAGCGTCAGGGTGATCTCTTCACCAGACACATCTCTGGTGTACCCGGGACCCCATAGGTGACCAAAGGACAGCTATGACACAGTATAAAGGAAGTATGTTAACCTTCTGGCTGTGTCCACGTGCACCCTCCAAGAGTGAGGCCCATGGGGGAGCAGCAAAGAGCCAGGAGTGGACAGGGCCTCCAATCGTACTTTTGCTCCTGGTGCCACAGACAGGGGCCAGGCCCATTCCTGCTGTTTGTTGCCCCCCTTTCAGTGGGGTCTGAGCTACGTGCAAGGTGACAGCTATACAAAAAGATGTGCTTTCCATGAATTTTTAAGGTACTTGATACTAAGAAGCTAGGTTAGATTCCAAAATCATTTGCCTTATCCTAGGAGATTTAAATAATTACATGTGTCAGTGAAAGAAAGTAATGGCTGTTAGGTTCTTCAAATATTATTTCAATTGGAGGAAATTTATGAATGACTATAAAATAGGTTTTAAATTTTTTATCTTCTACTTCTTATAAAGCATCACACGCAGTGACTGCCATACACGTATGGAAATACCACTGGTTACTATTTCCAATGTGACACCTGATCTAAGAAAAAGTTACATATGAATTTATATTTCTCATTAAGATATTCAAAAATATTTTATTTGGAAAGTTTATATAAATTCTATACTTAGTATTCTTCCTAATACTTTTTATTTTCTCTTCGTCTGATATTAAGCATATGTATTGATTTTTTTCACAAAATTCTACATAGATGCTCCCAAATTCTATCTAATTTACCCATGAACCAATCAAGTATTATACGTTCACACTGAAGTGGATAAAGGCGCATCTGGCCGATGAAGAAGAAAGAGCCGAAGCGCCCCGGCCAGGGGAGAGGGGGCTCCCCTCCCCACGCAGGTGGCGAAGCCGTGGGCCGCAAGTGCTACTGCTTCTGACTTTGATCAGACATACGTCCTTTAATAAAGTAGATTTCTTTCCTTAGCGCAATTTTAAAAACAGTTTTTTTTTTCTTTTCAACAGATCAGCATTAAACTTTTTCTTTCTTTAACATTTTCCTAACATATAATTATCATTTCCCAAAGACCCAAAAGTGCTGTCAATGTGACTGAAATAAGAATGTAAATATTTTATAAACAGCTGTCAAATCTCAATTGGCAGGAAACAAAAAGCCCCGAATTGCTGTAATCTAACCTCGAGGCTACATCATTTAACTGACAAATGAGACATTTTTCTAGTTTCCATTTTCCCCATCAGCATTTTAATCCATTCGCAGGGGCTGCCATTCTATGTAGTCGCTGTGACAATTTACTTGAAGATGGAATAATCTCTGAAACGTGCCGAGGGAGCTGCCTAGAGCAGGGACTGGCTTCTTTTCATGGGACATTTTTCACACTCACTGTACCTGGAACACCTGTGAGTAACAGGCACTCAATATTGGTACCAGGAGAACCTTATCATGCCCATTTTTATTAAAAGGCAAAATTTTCCTCCTAGCAGTTTAGTACTTTTATCATTTCTTTCTTTTGAGCCTTCATTCAACACACATTTCTGATCATTACGTGGCAGGCTCATCTAACAAATCGATGTAAGACCCAAGAATTGGTGCTGTTGCCTGTCATCAGCTCAGAAATGCCACCTGAAACCGCCTGAGAGGCCAGTCTCTCCCAAGGACTTATGGCACTGCTGTCTCTCTCTTCCCAGAATTTCTGTTTTTACCTTTTCTTCTATTTCTTTCCCTTCTGGTCTAAGCAACAGACATGGCACGGACATCTAGAAGCATTTCTTTAGGGACATTTGGCATTTTCTTCCTCTGGATTCCTTCACTCGGTGAATATGTGCCACCCTCCTGCAGGGGAAAGGTGTCCCTACAGGTCCCATGGGTTTGGCGGTGAGGAGGCAAACAAGGCCTTGCCCATGTGAAGCTTAGATCACACGGTGACGATAAACAACAAACTAAAAACAAAAGTGGCCGAATTCTTCATGTCTTTCCTAAACCCCTTAAGCTACATACGTATTGTTTCCACATGGAGGTATTTTAATATGCCTTAAAAAATGAAAGTGCTCGTTTTCAAAGGTTAATGTGAGTGCCGGAGACAACACCCGTTTCGAGAGAGTGGTTACTGAAGGCCTCTGAGCAATGAAGGAAGGGCCAGGGACAGAACACTGCCGTGCTGGGAAAGAATGCAAGGAAACACACATCCGGGGAACAGACACAAAGATGGGGGTCCCCGAGGGCGGAGGCAAGGGCCAGCGGCTACAAGCGGAAGCGCACTGTAGGGCGCGAGCTGTGCTGGTGCGTTTGGGCTTCACCCTAACCATGGAGTGCGGAGGCGAGGGGTGTAAGTACGTGTCACACAGGAGAGTGACAAGAGGTGATCTGTGTCCCCAGACGCTGGCTTCTGCACACCGATGGACTTGGTATGGCGGGAATGGAAGCCAGGAGACCACCAGGAACCTCATGCAGTTGTCCAGGTGAGACCATGATGCACCCGGAGGAGGCTCAGGACAGAAGACACAGAAAGCAGTGAAGAGATTCAGGGTGTACTTGACAGAAGAAAGGAAAATGAAAATAACAGGTAACTTGCAGATTCAATGGCCAAAGAGGGAAAGTCAGCTTTAATAGAGCATTTCCCTGCGTGAGCAAAGGAGACCCACAGGGTAAGCTGTTAGTTTATCCTAAGAGACTGTCAGAAATCTACACCCTCAATTTACAAATAAAGAACATGAGTCCAGAGAGGTGAAATAGCTCTTTTAAGCCTCAAAAGAGCTGGCTGTCACCTGCATTTCCTGCCTCATATTTTCTAAGCCACAGATTTTTCCATTACCCAGCACCTCCTGCCTGACTCGGCTTCGCACTTGTTCAATATCTTGCATGATTTTCTCTGAAAAGAAAGTTCGTTGTATAGTTTATCTTTTACCTGCATTTTTTTCTGAACCTAATAAGTACGAGTGAAGTAATGGAGGTTGTTAGGAGGACGCTGTTTAATACTGAGGCCGTAGGGTAAAAAGTTGAGTTCTGGTGGCCATTCTTAGATCATTATTTCTAAACTTTTTTAGAGTTAAAAGGAAAGTTTATTAGAAAAGGGGGGACACTCCACAGACAGTGTGGTCTCCTCTCAGAGGCAGAGAGTGAGGACAGAGAGCAGGACAGTGAGAGGGACAGAGTAAAGGCCCTGAGAAGGACTCTAAACTTTTAAAGAACAAAAACACAAAAGAATCTTGAAGTTAATATTTCCTTCACCCGCTTTCATAGGCAATTCCGATTCATCCCGATTTCTCCAAATCAAGATTTTTCTGTTCCCTTGTTTATAACATGGAGCAGTCTCAGTCCATTCAGGGTTATAAATGGATAATAATGAAAACTCCGTGTTCCTGAAGAGCATTGAAAGGTTTAGTAAACCGACGATGCCCCTGACGTGCTGGCAAATGCCCTCAGCAACCGTGCAGGCTCCAGGCCGCCTGTCGGGACAGCGCCGAGCGGGGAGAGGACGGGGATGGGCTCAAACCTCAGCTCGCCGGCTGCGGTCGCAGGATCACGCGCTCAACATCTCCAAGCGCTGGTTTCCCGGCTGCGCTAAGGGCGCAGCACCCACCTGGCGGCAGCGCCGTGAGGGGAGCTGCGGCGCGGAGCATCTCCGATGCGACAAACGCCCAGACCTGAACGCCGGCCACTCCGCTATGTCTGAGTTCTCGCTGAGCCTCAAAGACCCACCGAGTTGGGGTGCGCTGATTCCCCGGGAGGCGACGGCCGGCTCGCGGGAACTCGAGGGGCCAAGCTCCTCTGACCTTTCTGCTGCACCTCTCTGGTTGTGGCTTCTGCCCTTGTGATTACGAGACGGGGCTGTGCTTCTTATTAATTACATTTTTTTATTTTCTTCTTTTATGATGCTCTGACACAGCAAGATCTTGCTGGCCAGGGACAGGCCGCCCCTCCCGTGCTGGCGAAGGGCCTGGCTGAGAGCGTATCTCTCGTATGTAAACCTAAATCTGCAGTCCCAGCCACCGTCTTATCTAACTGTCACACCCCGAACCGATATGCCCGCGCCCTGACTCACCCAGAGCCAGGTACCAGGGAGCAGAGCCCGTCCCGCAGCCCAGGGCCCTCGGGCCTGGCTCTCGCCGGCCGCCCGGGGAGCTGTCCCGCCCGGCCCTGCGCCTCCTGTGCGAACTCGCAGCGCCGACTCTGACCTGGACGCGTTCTTCACTCCCGTCTTCCGCCTCTGCCCAAACCCGGTGCTTCCCCCTGGGGCCCGGGTGACACGGAGTGCCCCCTTCTCTCAGGAAATGTGACTAATAAATTCTTCTTTCAGCGGCACTGCCCTCTCTGTGTCGCTGCTTAGTCACTCCCGTAAATTAAAATCTCACAGCTACAAATTTTGAAACAGCTTTCCAGGTAGGAAGATGGGGTAATAACAAAGGATAATGTTCCCAAAATAGTATCCTCTAGAAGGCTTGCTCTTTTAATTCGGGCAGGGGGCCCCTCCCCAGGGCCACCCCCCAGAGCCCTTAGCGGGAACTGGGCCACGTGGCCTCAGTGAAAGAGTGTGGGAGGCGAAGGTTTTAAAAACAGACACGCTCCTGTCCTTCAGAACATCCGGGCATTGTAGGAAGAAAGACGGGGAGAACAGATATTAAGTAGTCTATTAGTGCTGTCTGCTGAATAGAGAAGGGATAACTAACTGTCACATTTAAAAAGGATCGAGCTTTTTCGCAATGTACCTTGCTTTATATTCACAATCAGATTTTGTACAGCATTCTGAAAAAGGCGATGTAAATCAAGGAATAATATTTAAGCTTCTATGAATTAGATAAGCTACGAGGTCCCACATATGCTAAAATTTCAAACATCTTGCACTACGGTCATGCGCCACTTAAGGACAGTGATACATTCTGAGAAATCTCGTTAGGCGATCTCGTTGTTGTGCAGACATCACAGAGGCACTTACAGAGACCCACACGGCACAGCCTACCACACACCGAGGCTCTAGAGTATAGCCTTATTGCTTGTAAGCTACAAGCCTGTACAGCATGTTGCTGTACTGAATACTGTGGGCACCTGTAACAAATGCTATTTGTCTATTGAAACATATCTAAACACAGAAAAGGTACAGTAAAAATATGGTATCAAAGAGAAAAAATGGTATAGGGCGCTCACCACAAATGGGACTCACAGGACTGGACGCTGCTCTGCGTGAGTCAGTGAGTGAGCGGGGTGACGGGAAGACTGTGCCGCTGGGGACCCTCCACACACTGCCCCGCAAGCCCGGCCTTGCTTCCTTACCACAGGGGCAGAAAGACACCCAGGAGCTGTCAGCGCTGCTGACGAACAGGGACGTGGCCTGGACCGGTTAGGAATATGCAGGAGAAACTGGCTAGATGAGGCATAGATCACCTTCAGAGTGGCTGTCAGGAGGGGCTGAAAGGTGGCCTGAGGATCGGGAGGAATAAGAAATCAAGACGGAAGGGTAAAGGGACGCGGGATTGTCACGGCAGCGTGGTTTTGGTTATTGCATGTTGGAGCAGTGGTCAGATTAAGGAGCTTTGTGGTTTTCATAAAAAAAGAGGGTGATTGTTTAACACGGAGGGTGGAGGGCCGAGGACTCAGCACTTGACTTTGGAAATGTGTTTTTGGTTCCACTGACCCGATCTGGCACAAAGGCCCTCTCTGGCATTGAAGTGATGGATGAAACGAAAGTTATGTGTGCATTACGCCACCACAGCCTGAAGATGCTTCCAAAGTACAGGCACAGGCTGGCCCCGCAGCACCACAGAAAGGCCTTCACTGCAGTGGCACTGAGCACGTGTTAAGGTAGCTCCTGTGGATCTGTGTCCTCTGAATAAATTTACAGCCATGTACTCTGAAGACCATCAGGCTAGCTCTAGGAGGGCTGTGGTATCCTTTGAGCATGTGGTGCTGGGGGGACAGGCTCCTCTGTGCTGAAACAGCTCAGTGGATGCTGGACTGGGATGTCATCTGTGCACTCAGAACTGAGGTGCTCCGAGTGGGAGAGAACCTACCGCCAAGCCCCACAGATACTGCTCCTGCCAGAGAAAAGCAAATCCTCCTAATCACAATCCTTCCATTTCTTCCAGGACATTCGGCTCCATGACAATCTATGGGACCACTGTCATACATATGGTCCGTTGATAATGGAAACAATAGATGGCAAATGACTCATATTGCTCCAGGTAAGATACAAATAAGTATTTGGAATCATATCAACCTTGTTTATATTTCAACAAACACAACTTCTATGTACCTTTGAATCTGATGATCAAATTAACAAAAAAGGATCTTTATTAAGACATAAAAATTGAGCATGGCTATATATTTACATTAAGATGCATTACAAATTGTTTTGAAAAACACCAACTCAGAAATTTCTGTTCCTCATTAACCTGTTCTCTCAGATCAAGCCGTAAACTCCTCTTTGAAAGCAAAGAACTCAAATCAAAAATAGATCTTACCTTATAGTATGTCAGCGGAAGTTCTGAGTGTCATTTATTTGGCCTCTGATCGGAACACGGTGCTAGAAAAGAAGGAGAAAATGGGGTTAACACATAGCTGAGACATGGGAAAAGGTTACACCGATAATTCGAGGAAATGTAGGAAAATTAAAGAATTTTCTATTGAAAGTAATCTCCTGGGTCATGTGGCCGGTGAGGATACAGGTGGTCAGAGAGTTGAGCTACCTGTCATTGGCAAAAGAAACACATCTATCAACTTCCTGCAAAGGGCTCTACCTGTAGCTACAGTCCTCATACCTGCCGCAGCCCCAGCCACAGCGAAGGCACATGAAAGCGAGAAGGAGGGGACACAAGGGTGGCTGCCCACCCCTTAACTTCACGCGTCAGAAACGGCGCTGTCCGTGCTTAGCATGTAAGTCAGCACCGCCCACTTTCAGAGAAGTCACGGGAATGACGTCTTACGTGTCGCTGTCGCTGCCTTCTCCAGACACCACATACGATTGTCTAATGATTAGTCCAATTCTTACACAGGGATAGAATCAAATCTGAAAACAATTCCCCTAACTCCATTTGGGACACGGATGTTCACATTTTTAAAGCATACAGAGCCTGGCATTTGAGCCAAAAAAGCACGTCTTAGGAAAGCATGCCTTTCAGAAGGTTGACCTAGAGAAAGAAAAGAAGGCACTGAGTCCCGTGAGCAGAGAATGAGGGATGCGCGTTCTTGTGAAGGATGGCCTTGGGGACAGAGGGTCGGGAAGAAAGAAAGAACTTGAGGATTAAACCTGATAAGACATTACTAGATTTTTAAAGGGAGGACCTTGCAGTTTCTGCAGAGTGGTGAGGGCGCAGTCAGGTGATGAGAGGATGGGGCAGCGAGGTGCGGGGGTGGGGGGTGTCCAGGCTGCATGTGGGGGGCTCCCTCGGGGAGGACGAGGCTGAGTGCAGCCTCCAAGAGTACGGCCTGTGACCGGGTGAGTGCAGGGCTGAGGAGAAATGTGTCATCAAATAGATTTCTTTTCCTTTTCTTTCTTTCTTTTTGTTTAAGTATCAATCTGCAAAGAATTGGGAACAAAGAAAGGGAAGCCATTGGTTCTCCGTCGGTCTGGGAAGTGCTCTCCTCAGGAACGGCAGCCACTGTGCTGCTCCGTCAGGCTCCCTTTCTCTGTCCAGGGGCTCTCCGTCGGCCGCCGCGCGCAGCGTGGGACAGTCAATCAAGGGGCTCTCTTCTGTCTTCAGCAGAAGGGGAAAATCTGGCCCTTGCGAGCACCGTTAGCCAGCTCCTCTCCCAAGAGCCCCAGTCTGAACGCCGTGTCCTCGGGAAGAAAGTGGCTGGAGCTGATCATGCCAGGAGATCCATTCATTTCCACGTGGGGGAACTGAGGCTGAGACGTCGCCTGAATCCAGGCGGTCTGAGTCTTCCCACTCACTAACTGCCAGGCCTCTTTCAGATATGAGAAATCTCCTCGGGAAATACCATCTGTACAACTGCAACTTCAAAAGAAAACTCAGGCAGGTTAACACCCCATTCCTACTAGAGGCAGTGACGGGACAGTCATCAGACAGTGCCCCGGAGAAGGACAGAGCCTTTTCTGCCCCTCGTCTCTATCTGACAGACTTTTTCTGCAATATGGGGCAAGTCAGTGAGCCTAGAATTCATCTTTCACTGTACGTTCCTTACAGAAATCTAATAAACCACAGGACAAGTGCCCAGTGAATCCACTGAGGCAGGTGTCAGTCCTCTCAGAGTAACCTACTAAGTGTCTTCCACAGTAGGTGCTCAATAAGTATGTGTTCTATGAAGATTACCATAAAAATTAATAATTACCCAGAACGCATTTGCCTAATTTATAGCTGGGAGCCCCAACATGAATGCATACTGAGATACTCATGAGTTTAAATAAGCAAATGCATCTCTCAATAATGTGAAATTAAGGTGCGCCAATAATGATAAAACAGAAATAAACACTATTTCATCATTAAAGTGTCTGCTAATAAAATATTGTGTTCACTAAATGAACTGTGGAACAAAAACTGAGATCAAACACCCTGAAGTGTTTCTGACTATGTTTCTCTATTGTTCGACTCAGGAAAGCATTCGTTTTGAAAACAAGCAAGGCAGCTGGCTTTCATCCTAGCCTCAGATTCTCTCTATTGAAAAACAATTGCACGTGGGATTTATTTAGGGACCAGCTTCAAATCTCTGAGTTTAGATGACACGCTCCTCCAAAGTCTAGTGAACATGGCTGAAAAAGTTGCATAATCAAAATATAATGGATGATTCCAGAGACGACTATCAAACTTATGCAGTTAGCCCAACAAAGAGGAAAACAAAGCCAGAGACAACATCACTACGGAAGGCCAGAGGGGAGGCTTCTTTCGACAGGCCAAAATGTGCTGTGATTTCGGATGTGTACTGAGAAATGCAGGCTCTTCCGTTAATACTTTCAAAGGAGTAGCTTCTTCTGTCAGATCATCGGTGTTTATGGAGGTGACTCTGAGAAGAGCATCAATGAAGGAGCCATTTTGGACTTTCAGTATAATAATCTGAACGGCCCAATTTCCTTAAAACTTTTCCTAAAAATCATATTTGCCTACTTTCTAATTATTTTGAGCATGCATGCTTCCCTTACCACTAGGAAGACTCAAACATTTCAGTGGCTATTTTGCAATCTAAGTGGATGATGAATCTGTAGTGATGTGACTTGCACAGCATTATACTTGCTCATAGTCTTGAAATAAATAAGCTTCAGTAACTAATTTAACTTTGTATATTCAGCTGAAACTAGCTCCTAGCCTCTCAGAGAAGACCTAAAATATTGCCCTTTTTAACTTCACAATATATCTTTAGTTTTTTATTACTAATAATTTTAAAAAATTTTTCAGTTATAGTTGATACAATACTATATTCATTTCAGGTGTACGACACAGTGATTGAACATTTATATAACTCACAAATTGATCACCCCAATACATCTAGTGCCCCTCTGACACTGTACATAGTTATGACAATATTTTTGGCTAAATGCCTTATGCTATACTCTATCTCCCTGATGATTTTGTAACTACCAATTTGTATGTCTTAATCTCTTCCCACTTTTCACTGACCCCCTCCCCCCCCGCAACCTCCATCCCGTCTGGTAACCATCAAAATGTTTTCCGTATCTATGACTTTGTTTGTCACACATACATGCAATCATACGGCATTTGTCTTCCTCTGTCTGACTTACTCCACTCAGCACACTAATTTCTAGGTCCATCATGAAATATCTTTTCCCATCCTGTTACTTTTAGTCTGTGTGTGTCTTTTAATCTGAAGTGAGTCTCTTGTAGGCAGCGTATGTAAGGGTCTTGTTTTCTTAGCCATTCAGCCATCCTATCTTCTGATTGGAGCATTTTTTTTTTCATTTGAAGTATTTGTTGATATATATGTAGCAATTGCCATTCTTTATTTAGACTTTTGATACATATTTTTTCTTCTTATTAAAGAAGTCCCTCCAACATTTCCTGTAAAACTGGCTTGGTGGTAATGAACTCCTTTAGCTTTTTCTTGTCTGGGAAGCTCTTTATTTGTCCTTTGATTCTAAAGTAATCTTGGCTGTAGGTCCTGGGTTTTCATCATTTTGAATATTTTTGTGCCAAGCCCTTCTGTCCTGCAATTTTTTTTTGAAAAATCAGCCGACAGTCTTATGGGCATCCCTTTGTATGTAACTAATTGCTTTTCTCTTGCTGCTTTTAAGATTCTCTCTTTGAATTTAACCTTTGGCACTTTAATTATGATGTGTCTTGATATGGGCCTGTTTGGATTCATCTTGTTTTGACTCTATGAATTTCCAGGGGTTGTATGTCTATTTCTCTCATCAGGTTAGGGAAGTTTTCCATCATTATTTCTTCAAATAGGTTTTCAATTCTTTGCTCTCTCTCTTCTCTTTCTGGTGCCCCTATGATGCAAATGTTGTTACACTTGGCATTGTCCCGGAGGCTTCTTAAACTATCTTCATTTTTTGGATTCTTTCTTCTCGTTGCTGTTCTGATTGGGTGCCCTCTCCTAATCCATCCTCTATGCCGCTGATTCGATCCTCTGTTTCATGCACTCTGTTGATTCTCTCTAAGGTACTCTTCATCTTAGATTTTGTAGTCTTCATTTCTGGCTGGCTCTCTATTATGTTTTCCATCTCTATTTTTATGTTTTTTGTTTGTTTTCTCTCTTTGTTAAAGTTCTCACTGAGTTCATCTACTTTTCCACTAAGTCCTTTAGCATCCTTATAACCAGTGCTTTGAACTCTGCATCTGGTAGGTTGCTTGTCTCCATTTTGGTGAATTTTTTTTCTGGAGCTTTGTTTGTTTTTTCATGTGGGACATGTTTTTTTTTTTTTTTTTTTGTCTCCCCATTTTGGCTGCCTCCTTGTGTGTTTTTACGTATTAGGTAGGTCTCCTAGGTCTCCCGGTCTTGCTAGAGTGGCTTTATGTAGTAGGTGTGCTCTGGATCCCTTGGCACAGATTTGGGAGGAGTCTAGCTGCAGGCCAAGTTCAGCCGTAGCCTATGCATCTCCAGGGCCACCGGTAAGAGTCACCAAGCAATCCACATGTGGCTGCCACCCGTGGCTTATAGGTGTCTCGAGGGGGTCAAGTCCGAAACCGAGGCTGGCTGCCATTAGTTCAGGACTTGGGGCTGCTCAGCAAGAGGTTCAGGGAACACAGAGGCCAGATGCTGTTTCTTTGGGATTTATGAGCCTTTTAGAGATTTTATGAAAGTTCTCAGCGGGAGCCAGTACAGCCCGTTTATATGGAACAAGTCACTGAAGCGGCTTCGGGGGGCCCACCACCTGGCAGAGGCGGGGCCTCAGGGAATCCCCTGGGCAGAGCGACCTGTGTGACCCAGTTGATGGCACCTGTGTCTGCAGGCTGGGAAGGGAAGGGCTCAACCAAGAACAATGGCCTCTGCCCGGGCCCCTCCAGCCCTCTCCCTGAAGCCGGCAGGTCAGCGCCTCCCTGCATGTCCCCGGCGTCACCCCCGCGCAGCTGCAGCGCTGGAGCTCAAAGCGAGCGCGTCTGGGCGGCGAGTCCGCGGCCCTTTAAGAGGAAGGTCAGCGACCCTCGCCGCCCCTCATCTCACCCACCGGAACGTTGCCGGTTCTCACGGCCGGAGGTGGCGGGGGACTCCTGTCCCGGGCGCTGGATCCTGGGCCGGGGAGCCCGGTGTGCGGCGGGACCCCCACCTCCTGGGGGTGGGGGGTAGGAGGCCCTGCAGCCGAGACAGCCTCCCATTCTCATCGCCACACGCGGCTGTGGGAACCCCGCGTTTCTGCGTCTCCGCCTCGCCTAACGTTTGGAGGTGACCTGGTATTCGAGCTGATCTGGTTGCAGGGTTTCACCAGGCCTCCGGCGACCCCGCGCACTGTTTGCTCTGCAGCCCTGTTAATGATGTCGCTGTGGTCGCAGTGAGGTGGGCTTGGCCTCTGCGCCATCTTGCTCCCTCCCACATATCTTCAGGTTTTGACCCTGCCTTATCGGGAGCCCCACATAACAAGTACTTTGACAAAGCTGAGCCCGATGGCCTGTTTCATGGGAATTGGATGTAAATAGAAAATGTAGTTTCAAAGTGCATATGTTATGCTAAGCTGGTTTGCATTAAGTTCTTATTCAAAAACAGCACTAATATCTGCGCTCACTCAGATATCCTGTTGTACTTTATCTGCCCCCTGCAGAGCCCATCTTCTCATTTTTAGCCATTCCATCTAGAGAGGGGGAGGCCGAACTAACGAAAGTGCAGAATAGTTACTATGAATTAAATCATTCATTCCTTCATTATGATTCCCAATTTGCAGATGGGGCTCAGGGATGTAATAACTGTCTCAAAGCTGCACAGTAAGTAATTGGTAAAGTTGATATATAAGTCTGGACCTGTTTTATTTCGAGTCCCACACAATAGTAACAACAGCAACAACAAAATTTACGGAATCCTCACCATATTCCAGAAGCTATTCCAAGCCCTCCACATACACCTGATCATTCATTCATCACAAGCCTTTCCGCTGTTACCTGCGTTTTACACACGAGGAGACAGGTGCCCACTGTGTCTGCGGGAGCACCGGGCTCCGCGGGGGTAGCTGCTTCCCCTTCCCCGTGCACCACCGCCCCGCGCTGCCCGTTCCCGTCATGCAGGTAACGATACTAACGCAACTCCTGGTTTGAATGCATGAAGGTTCAGTTGGTCCGGCAATAGCTATGGCATTTTCGAGGCGTGGTGTGAACTGCCTGCACATTCAGGGGACTTGGTCAGAGCAGCGCAGGTGTTCGTGGCCGCTGAGCACTCTAAGACCGACAGGCGTGCCTGGGTCTTCCCGAGAGCACAGCACGGGAGGTAAGAGGCAGTAATGGGAATGGTGGTCTGCAGCTACAGAAAATCACTCACTTGGGGGTTTGTTGTCAAGGAATGTTGCCACCACTCCTGACTGCAGTGTCTGAGATGTCCCAGGCTGCTTGATGGGGACACAGCATCAGAAGTCTTCCAGGTATCTTCATACTTGTCATTACTTCATACTCTGCTTCATAGGAGCTGACAAGATTGCAGCCAGTGGCAGGAGCAAGGTGGGTTTAGCATTCTGGGGGTAGAGACCGTGAAGCAGAGCCTTTGGAGCAGGGGTGCTAGAGGGAGGCTTCAAACAAGGACGATGAACTATAAACACTGACTCCCCAAGGCCTTTCCAGACCTCCTCTTAGAGGTTACACAACCCTAGAAACCACCAACCGGAGGGGGCAAATCTTTCCTGACGGAGATGGCATGGCTGAGCTTTGCAGGTGATAGTTTTCATTCTAACAGCTCCCCGAGCCTGAGGCCTGCGAAAGTGGGTGCTGAGAGTCTTACAAAGTCTCATCACACCAAAAGTTCTAGAATTCAAGGCCGTCCCAAAAGACGATTAAGAGGATGGCTTTTCTCCCATACTGCTCCGCATTCGATTTTGGCGCAGAGCAGTATGGGAGAAAAGCTTGCCTCCGTCCGTGGGAACAGACTGCCTGCCAATCAGCTTCAGCAGAACTAACCTCAGACGCTGAGGTAAACGCCGGGGGCTAAATTCAACCAGACGTACAAAACAGTGTGAAAAGTATTACTTGAACATTGTAATTTCCCATTGCGCTCCATATTTACAGAAAAGTGACTGAAAGGAACTTCACCAGGAATGTTGTTTGTTGGCTCATCGTGTAATTAGATGTAGTTTTAGCATTTTTCTATATTTTATTTTTTATAAATCGGAAAAATAAAATATATTTAACTACTAATATTTCTGAAGTGCCTATTAAATAAAAAAACTGATTTCTTGCATCTATCTGAGGTTTAACTACTTCTTTCAGCAGTAAGCTATTTTAAAGCAAAATAAAAAAATTAGAGACAGTATTAAGTATTACTTTTTAAAAAGATACGTATATATTTTACATAATATGTTAAATATGAAGACATTTTAACAATTTCATAAAAAATGCATGACCTTATAAAATTGGACTCCATAGATTATGCCTACTGGCCGGAGTAAGCAGTTAAATGTCACCGCAATGCATTGCTTTTACTAAAAGATGCACTGAAAACTTAGAAAGGAGAAACAGCATAAAATATCCACAACTTTAGTATCTTATAGTATTCTATGTTTATTTCCTTCCTGTTATGGACTGAACTGTGTCCCCTTCAAATTCATATGCTGAAGCTCCAGCTCCCAAAGCGACTATATGGAGATGCAGCCTTTAATGGAGTAATTAGGATTAAACAAGGTCATAAGGTTGTGAGGCTCTAATTTGACAAGACTGGCGTCCTTAGCAGAGGCAGAGACACCCCGGCTCTCTCTCACACACGTGTTCTCCCTCCCGAGCCCTCTTTCTTGCTTGTGCACAGATAAAAGCCCACGCAATGGCACAATGGGAAGGCGCCATCCGCGAAGCTCCCCAGAGACCAACGCTACTGGCATCTTGATCATGGACCACCAGCCTCTAGAGCTGTGAGAGAAGAAATTTCTGCTGTTCGAGCTGCCCATTCTGATGTTTTGCCATAGCAGCCTGAACAGATCAGTACACTCTCAATCTGATGCTCAGTTCCACAGTGAACACAATCTCCTGGAAGTGATCTCCAGCTCTACCTGTAGTTTTGGCTTTTATTTTTCTTTAAAATCATAAAATCATAGAATGTGGAAGCTGAAAAGAATTAAAGAATCACTTAGCCCAAGTCCTACCATTTCTGAATTTTGTTCTTTGGTTTTAAGTGATGGATTTAAAATGAAATTTGAACTTTAAGTAAAATATGCGTGATATATCTCTGTTTTCCAACATCGTTCAGTATAAGGATAAAAACAGACAAATCTAGAAACCTTACTTCCCTTCAGAGTATAGTTCATTTAAAGGGAATTCATAGCAACAGGCATCATGGGGGCCTGTAACTGAATTAAAGAGTGAAATGGTCACTTATTGCATGTGATGCATCACGACCTTTCTAAGGCTTGTGAGGTAGGGTGGTCGAAAGGAATAAATCTGTGTTACATGCAGAAATGAGGCGGGAAGGAAGAGAAGCCATGCGTGTTCACTTTTCCTTTTATACAGAAAACTGTTATTTTCTACCATTTTATCCCCATTGAATTTAGAGCTTGTGATCAGTCGCGTTTGGCGGGGCGGGGCGGGGCAGGGCGGGTGCCGAGGAGACTAACTCATCTGTAATTCAAGGCGCCCACGGGAAAGGAGCAGGAAGCCAGAAGGCGGGCAGGAGGCCTCTGTTCACACCGGCTCTGCCTTTCACCTTTGTTCTTGGGCCTTGATCTCTGTCAGAGCAGATTCCAGGCAAGCTCACAATTTAGGAACATTCATACATTACAAATAATAAAATGCTTTTCTTTTTTTGATTATAAAGTAATAGAGCTCATTTAATAAACCAAACGATACCTGTTACTTAAGGGGAAAAAATGAATGATTTTTGTCTTCCCCGTTCTCACCACAAATTCAATCCCGTATCTTGAATGTTAACAGTTCGATGTGTATCGTTCCCTGATCTGTCTCGTCATTCACATATCCCCATCTCCTTTACTATTACTCCACCATCCACACTATAATGCCTAAGCTCCTCTCACTGATAGGACAGCACGGATTTTCAGCAACCCGTATAGACCTAACTCATGCTCTGAGAGCTGGTAAACCCACCTCGGTGTGGAGCTGCTGTCATTTATTCAATCCTGATGCTGTTTCTGGGATTAGGAGTATTTCTCTTTTTCTATTATAAATAATTTAGCAGTGATAATCATTGTGTATATGCAGAGGTACATTCATTTTTATAGTTACATATTCCTACAGCTATTGGTCATAAGGTCTTTACATTTTATACTTTAGTCGATAATGCCAGCTACTTGTCGAAAGCTTTGTCGCAATTGTGTTTCCCACTTTCCTCATCATAATTGTACATTACCTCTGTTTATCTAGCTATTGACGGACTGTAAATCCATATGACTAGTGGCAAGAAAAACAGTGTTCTCAGCAGTACCTCTACTATTTGTCATGCCTCAAAGATGTTCTTATACCAAGTCAGACTGACACAACTTTTGGCCAGTGTTCCAGCATTGTGGTATAAGAAGCAGATAATACTTGGAATAATATATATATATATATATTATAATATATATATAAATATATATATATATATATATATATATATATATATATATATATATATATATTAATGTGCTGTTCATTCCAATGCTCACAGGACATTCCCAGGCTGGGTCTTCAGCAGTAGCTGAGCGTGGAAAAACAATAGTAACTATTATTCAGAGGAAAGATTTTTAGAGGCTCGTGTTGTATTGGTTGAAAATGAGTAAACGTTCTAGTCAGTAAATTTCTCTATGTGGAAAAACATTCTTATTAAAAGTCACCGCTGTTATAGTCCCCATAAAACTAAAACTTAAAAACTGCCTAACTCACCAAATGGTTTCCCGTGTTCTTTAAAAGTTCAAAAAAAAAAAAAAATCCATAATAAAGGAAAAGGTCCAGTCTCCAGTTCCTTAATTTTATAAACAACATCACATCTTTAAAATGCTGCTCTTCTGTTGCCGGTGGCGGCTTGGCTTAGATGCCTGGAAATGTCAACCACCCTTTTCTACAGGTAGCCTATCAGCAGTCCCCACTCAGGTGGCTTATAATTGCTGTCCTTAAAGCTCAATCTCTCTCACTCCCTCTCCCTTAAGTTAAGTCATATCAATGCGAAAGCTAGGAAGGAGTATTTCTTAATTTTGCTCAGATGAGTGTCACAGAGACTGATCTAATAATAGTGTTTACAGAGATTCAAGGATCTAATTTTAGAGGGGAAAAAAGAGACCTGAAGTGTAGATTCCTGAAAAGGATATTATTTTAGGTCCGTGCATCAGGAATCGGACACCCGACCGCCTTAAAGGACCACGAGTGGTTTACAGTCTGGCACATCGCCCTGTAGTGGGTCAGTCAGGTGCATGAACTTAGCTCTGGAGTGGTAGAGATGTCAGTCATGATGTGGGTTTAGATTAAATTACCTGGGGCAGACTTGTTCTTAAAATCATAATAAAAATGAAGGTAGATTTTGCATCTGCCTAGGATTGACCTGTTTTTCTTTCTTTTCTTCCTTTTTTCCTGTTCATTCCAATACTCACAGGACATTTCCAGGCCGGGTCTTCAGCAGTAGCTGAGAGTGGACTTTGCCGTCACTTGGCTCAGTGCCTTAGTTTTCTCATCCACAGCCTGACGTTAAAGTCATCAGCTTTCCTCAGAAGAATGTAAAATAACTACTCCTTGTAGAAAAGGTAAAGAAAATACTTCATCTAAATTACAATGTGGCTTTCTTTTGAATAACGGGAATGTTTGCGATTTTTCTCTAACACTCTTGTTTCTCTAATTTTTTTCAGTGCACACATATTACATTTTCATGAGGAAGAAACTTGAGAACAAATCCCCTACAATATGAAGCCTGAGCTCCTCTCCAGGACAGATGGATCCCCCATGCCTGACGCCCGCGGGCGTCTTGAAGGGTCCGTCCTCGCTCACACTCCCCTCGGGGCTGCTGGCTTCCTCTGTGGCTACCATGTTCTCTGTAATTAAAAGTTATCCTACTTATCTACTCATGTGTCTGCCTCTTCCACAGGGTTATAGGTAAGGACCGTGTGCCCCAGACGTGCCCGCAAGTCCACACTGCTGCCCAGGTGAACAGACAACTCGGGCCAGGGGAAATGATGTCATGCCTGGATACTCTGAGCTAGCAGGCGCATCTCAGTGAGTACTGCAGCTTAGCCAGAATTCCTAGGAATATAGCTGACTAAACAAACAAACAAACAACAGCAAAAAAAAAAAAAAGTAAAAGAAAAACAAAGAAACTTAATAAGTGTAGGCAGAGACGGAGGAGACTTACAAATGCTCCTACAAGATACGAGACAAGCAGTAAACTTAGGGACACTATTCTAAGTTGATATGAGACATAAAAGGGGTTGTCACCAGCATTTCAATCCAGACACAAAAGGAACCTCCAGCGGACCACTACTGTGGCTATCTCGTCTGCTGTCAGCCATTTTGTGTGGACAGCAATGAAAATTAGTGTTAGGTCTTCCCATTACTCACAATGTTGCATATAATTATGTTCATAAAAATATAGACATTTTAATATTATATTATAGATTCAAAAATTTTGACACAACACTTCACTTTTACAAAAATTAACATTTGCTGGTGGTGTGGACAGCCACTGTCTGGATTCTGGTAAGTGACCAGAATGATGAGTTTAGAGCAAAATCAAGCAATCAGAAGACCCTCCAGAGTTGTTGACATTTTCTAGGCCGCACCTGATGCCCCTAAAGCTCCACAATACTCAAAAATGAAATTTGCTGCTCAAATTAATTTGAAAAGTACTAAGTGAAATGCTATGTTACCATTATCTCTACAACCGTATCTTTCAGAAATGAAAACAGATGTGCATTGTGCTTTCCTAAAGGCAGACACGCCCAGATGCCTGCTTTCCCGATCGCGTTGGGCCAGGTGCGGTTTTCTGAGGGGACTCGGGGTACACGCCGCATTGCACACACAGTACAGCATTCTTTCTGCTTCAGGACGGGAAAAAGAGCTGCACTTCAGAATCCAGCCTCACTTGAAAATGCATTTACTCTTGAGTCTGAGTGTTTCCTCCAAACTCATAGCTCTCTAACATCATTAAAAATAAATTCATCTTTCTTAAAAGGGAACTGTATGCTGTGCCGCACAACAACAAAAACTAATTGATTTGGGATAGAAAAAATATTCAATAATAATATTTAGAAATACATATTTTCAAATACCGCATTCGAAATGCAACCATGACAACCTTACACACACTTAAACATTTAATGAGCTCCTGAAACTATATTTAGCTAAAGTTTTAACCTCAAATATTTGGAAAGGTCAATTTTAATGTGATGAATTATAATTTTGGCAATTCCTATCGTACAGCTGTTCTCAGGAAATATAATAATGTCAGTGGTGTAAACAACATAGTTAACCAGTTTCCCTGGAGATTTTCTTGTCAAATACCTTTCAGAAAACTCTCAAGCGTCCTTAGTCAGCAGTTTTTTCCTGCTGCCTGAAGCTGTCCTTTGGTCAGTAAATGACCAAACACATACTGCTGAGTAACAGCCTACCTGGAGCCCAGGACGCTGGACCTAGGAGCAAATATACAGAAAAAGGAGCACCTTAAAAGAAACTCTTAATTAAGTATTACAGAAAAAAAAAAAAAGTTACACGGAAAAACGTCCCCCGTCTTAAGTAAACAACAACAACAACAACAACAACAAAACCTAGATATAAAATTTGTCTGGACAACATGTCCAAAATCTTATAAGCACAAATATATACACAAAACAATCTTTAAAAAGGCACAGAAAATTTAGATTTAACCAAATAAATTTGCTGATTAAGCAGGTCAAAACAGCCAATTATAAGCAACTTTATATGGTTCAACTTGCAGATCAAAATGTCACCAACGCTGGTTCTGACTTGGGAGTTAAATAATGATTTTTTATTTCTTTTGTGTCTGTGTGTGTTTTCACGTATTTTCAAAACTGTTCGTAATGAGCATTCATTAGTTTTAAATAACACCATTTATAACTTTTTAAAAGCATGTTAATTTATAGATGAGGCGTTTATTGGAGGGAGACTGAGCAAAGAGAAGGAGCGTGGCTGTGACCTGGGTGTCGGTATCAGAAGCCGTGTATGGCGCCCGACGCCGCACTTGCACATACGGGGACCTAAGGGAGTAGGAAAAGACCCTGGCTCATCAGAGTTTGGGTTAAGAGACACGTGCTGCCCTCAGTTTGAGCTCAAGTCATAGAAAAAAGAATATCATCGATTCTATCAGGGACTGGGCTCTATGGCAATGGAGATCTATTTTATTCATGTGAGATCATTGTTCTTTCCCACTTAAGATATTTGGCTCTTTTTAGTTACCCTGTGAGTACTCGCATTAAAATCCTGAAAGGATCAACTGGAGTTATCTATTATCTTGGACTGTTTATGGCTGAGCAATCAGCGCCCCCTAAACACCCTGGTCTTTCTAATTCAGAAGCAGTGTGTGGCGTCACTCCCTTTGGGTCCCAGTGCTGGAGGGGTGAGGGAGTTCTTTCCTTAGAAGGAAGTGTCACTTCTCCCATCTGGAGGAGCCCTGGGCCTCAGTGGAGGAGGAGCTTTGTCCTGATTGACAGGTGGTAGCGTGACAGTATCTATGTCTTCCCTTAAAAGGCCCATCTGGACTCCACAAAATGGTTTCATCTGTTAGCACCCATTTTATTGAGATCACCTCCCAAAACTGTGGGCAAAGTGGGAGAAGGCAAAAAACGAGTAGATCTTAATAAAACTCAACTTGCTATTCAAAAGGAATGAAAATTATTCATTAAGAAATAGTCAACCGAATAATAATAATAACTCTTCAAAAAGTACAGTGATTGTTTTTCATCTTATGGAGACTAGAATGAGGTCAATACTTTTCAAACTAATAGAGGGTATTTTTATTTGAATATAATATCTTTGTATTCCAGTTTGCTTTTTAAAAATCTAGTAATCCTACCGTACCCAGAAGATTCATTCCTTTGAAAGAGATTACCTTTTTGGCAATTAGACACTCATTGACGGATCTAAAAATACTCTAAATGTGAATATTTCGGTAGTCCGTGAAATCATTTCTACTTTTGTATGTATCGAAGCATACTGTTTTCCTTTAACCACACTAGGTATCAGCTATACTGAGAACACAGTTGTGTGGGATGAGATCTCAGCTGGGCATGTGACCACCCAGAAGGAGCTCAAGTCACTGGGAATCTGGATACAGGGAAAGAAAAGACGTAGGAACTTAAGTTCAGGATTTATTTTGCCTGGGCCCAGTGAAAGCCTATTCTTGTAAAGAGGCATCAAAATTCTAAGAATTATTTCCATGTCTTCCTAGTGAGACCTGACAACCACTATCGCATGTACATATTGTGATGGATCATTAAACTC
The DNA here is from genome assembly GCF_902729225.1 of Pteropus medius. Classification (NCBI taxonomy): domain Eukaryota; kingdom Metazoa; phylum Chordata; class Mammalia; order Chiroptera; family Pteropodidae; genus Pteropus; species Pteropus medius. The sequence goes on along the minus strand of NW_024352947.1, from coordinate 5,166,309 downwards.
AGATTTTTATTTAAAATTTCATATTATATATAACATTGTTCTTTTGTATCTTTTGGTCGTTTATCCAAACAATATCATCCAATCGATGCTTTGATTTGTTTAGTTGTAAGGGATCACTATGATTGCAAATATTTTTCAAACAAGCAGCTGAATTCCTATCTTCTGTATTTTTTCAGAAGTCAGACTTATGATAGATTAATTTTTGATAATTATATCTATTTAGTTTGAGACAGGTCAGATACAAAGCTGTCTGAACCTTTTTCTTTTCCTTTTGTTTCAAATGTGATACTACATCTTTTGTGACTACTGCTGTCAAGACTTTACATTTCTGATTCCTGACTGGAGTCGTGAATGTGGGTGGCCGTGTCTGTGCTCGTGTGCGTGAGAGACGGTGAGAGAGCACGAGACGGAAAGAGAGAGCGAGAAACACACACGCTGAGACAAAGAGCGACGGAGAGAGAGAGGCAAGGACACACGCAGACACGACGATAGCCACTGTTCCTTTCCAGCTCGGTCCCCTTTCTCTCGTGCCTTTCATCTCACTGACATCACTCGAGTCAGGGCCTGGACCCCTTGGGCTGCTGCTCTGCGTGTGTGTGTGGCAGGGGTGCTGACCATGAATTATGCTCTATTATGTGCTATTTGAGATTGGGAGATTTTTAAAATACATCATTTGTGTGATCCTCATTTTTCTATAACTACAAAACCCTATGTTTAAACATGCATAAAGCTGTACATTGCCTTAATTTTTTTTTTTAAAAAAAATCACAGCAGTGTGTGACTCTGAAATTGCTGGTTCTGCTCCAGGTCATTGCTTGTTCCTTCCACATGATCTGTAACAAAGCAGACAGAGCCACAGGGACGATGGAACATGTAACTTTCGCTTGTGCACAGCAAGTGCAGTTTGAACTTGGCTTAGCGAATCTTGGGCTTTATGAAATATATCATCTCTTCACTCCCTCCCTAGGTCTTCCCAGGAGCATTGGAAGAGCCACGCGGAAGAGGACAGGGCTCCCAGTCACATCTGCCTGTTTTGTGATACGGTTTTAGATAGCATTCTCCTAATCTTGTGCTTGTCTGAAAGAGAAAAATAGCATACATCGAAAGCGCTTAATGCATTCCAGATGGTTTTTATAAATTACCTCACGTAATTCTCACGATAACTCTATGCCAAGGGTACTCTTACTATCATCTCTATAACTGCGAAGGGGAAACCAGGGTCTGGAGGGACTAAGTGGCTTCCTTGGGATGACACAGTTTAAACTCTGGCAGTGGCAGAGTTTAAACCTGGACCCCCTGGCTCCGTGCCCGGGGCTTTGGCCACCACGCTCTTCCACATGACTGTCTGGTGAGTCAATCCCACCTCATCTCCCAGTAATACAAGCAGTGGGGAGCAGGTTCCATAAGTGTGAGACAGTGCTCGGCATTCTTTTAGGTGCATCCTGCAGAGGATGGGAAAAGAGATGATGGCAAGGAAAAAAAAAAAAAAACCTGGAAATGCAGCTGCTCCTGGGAGAGCTGAGTGACAAGCTGTCGAGGCCACTGTTTCTCGGTGGTAATGAAGGGTGAGGCTGGCAGCCAGTGAGGAACGGGCTGGTTTCCATTTACGTGCAGGTCTGATTGCTTTTTTTCTTATCTGTCTGAAGAAGAGGGCATGCAATTTACTGAATGGGGAAAAAGATATTTTCTGATTTCAGGAAAAGTCTGCAATTGTAAAGAGGAGTTTGCAAAACTGAGAAAGTGCTGACATCCCTGATTCACAGCAGCGACAGTGCAATATACAAAATGTGCACTGCTGCTGTGTGTCAGTTAATAAAACTACCTAATAAAAATTAAGCAAAAGCTGCTAAATGATATGTGGAATTATGTCTTGTGACAGACTAAGTAAAGTTAAAAATCTGGCACATGTCTTCTAAGAGTCTCCTAACGTCAGAGCAGCAAAAATTGTGATTGTCCCTTTGTTGATAAAATACTGAGAGATTCATGATCAAAAGAAGACATGGTATTTGGATCTCTGAATACCTTTAAGCAGAGAGAGGGATTTATTGCCAGGTTCATGAGGAGATGATAAACAAAGAGAACGAAATTAGAAAGTAACAAAACCAATCCTAGATCCATGACTCAGTGGTTATTTCATGAATGAGTCTACGTGTTTATACTTACATAAATGAGAATTTTATTAATTTTCTTAAAATTCTTAAAATCTATAAAAATTTTTATTTTTCAACATCAGTATAAATAACTTCTTAATTATAGCCCATTGACAATAAGCTTTAGGTAGATTTGTTTGAATTTGCTATGTTATAGAAATTTGTCTACAGAGAGAAATGACCAATCTTAAATTTTCTCTTAGATGCAAAATATGTCATTTATAAACTCTGGATACAGCCAATACTTAATAGATTGTCCATTCACACAATCTACTCTTTAAAGTCATGTTGGAAGAATTAGCATGAGTGCATCATTCTCAATAAGTATAATGGAAAAGAACTCAGTTTATAAAAATCAACTCGAAATGGATCAGAGACTTAAATGTTAGACCTGAAACCATAAAACTCCTAGAAGAAAACATAGGCAGTAAACACTTTGACATCTCTCTTAGCAATACCTTTTTGGATAGATCTCCTTGAGTAAGGGGCAGAAAAGAAAAAGAAATAAACAAATAGGACTACATCAAACTAAAAAGTTTTTGCACAGTGAATGAAACCATCAACGAAACAAAAATACAACCTACTAAATAGGAAAAGATATTCACAAATAATACATCAACTAAGGGGTTAATATCCAACATACATAAAGAACTCACAAAACTTAACACCCAAAAAACAAACAATATAATTAAAAAATGGACAGAGGATATGAACAGATAATTCTCCCAAGAGAACGTACAAATGGCAAATAGACATATAAAAAGATGCTCAGCATCGTTAATCATCAGGGAAACGCAACTTAAAAATACAATGAGATATCACCTCATGCCTGTCAAAAAATCTTTTATCAATAAATCAACAAACAAGTCTTGGCCAGGGTGTAGAGAAAAGAGAACCCTTGTGCACTGTTAGTGGGATTATAAATTAATGCAGCTACTATTGAATATAGAATGGAGATTCCTCAAAAAATTAAAAACTGAGCTGCTATACTATCCAGTGATTCCACTTATGGGTATTTACCCCACAAAAAGAAAAAACATTAATTTTAAATGATACATGCACTCTGTGGTCATTGTACCATTGTATCACTACACATGGAAACAACCTAAGTGTTCACTGATAGATGAATGGATCTAGATGTGGTACACACACACACACACACACACACACACACACACGCACACACACACACACACTGGGATATTATTCAGCAATAAAAAAAGAATAAAATCTTGCCATTTGTGATAACATGGATGGACCTAGAGGATATTATGCTGATTGAAATAAGTCAGACTGAAAGACAAGTACCATATGATTTCACTTAGATATGAAACATAAAAAATGTAGAATATAAACACAAATAGATACAAACAATAAGCTAATGGTTGCCAAAGGGAAGAAGGGTGGGGGGCTGGGTGGAAAAAAAAACTCAGTTTCCAATTTATAGATTTTTCTGGTAAGCTTAACTTTGTTTTCTTTCCTCTCATTATATACATTTTGGCAATTTCATTGCTTAGAAAGAGAACGTTAGCACTCAGATTTATTTCTTTTATTTGTATAAGTTTAATGGAGGGGGGAAATTAAGGTGTGATTTATAATTTGATGACAGAAGAATCTTTATGTCCAGAGCTTTCTGCTGTTCACTCTCTCGTGACTGTGGGCGAGCGTCTTTCCTTTCTGTGATTCAGTTTTCTCATTTCTAAATGGGATCATAATAGGACATTCATGCTGTTGTGAAGAAAAAATTGTCTAATGTATGCAAAGAGCTTATAATCTGGCTTAGAATAGTGCCTGGAAAGTAAACACACTATTCACTTCTAGCTATCATTCTATCTACATAAGGTTATAAGGTTTTATAAATATATTACATATTGTGAACAGCATTAGAGAGAACTTGATCATCATGACATGAGAAATGGGACAGAAATATACCATTTAAGAAATTATAATGTAGTATGTATAAGACATATGCATTAATAAACAAGAGGCATAGATACTGATACCACAGTTCTTGCACCATGAGTAGTAATACTAGCGATGATTCACATCTGGACCATTCCTTTAAGACCAATTTTAAGGATGCAGAAGTTTAGTTGATGAATTTATGAATAAAAGGTGATTTAAACAGTAGCTGTAAGTTTTAGTTCATATACCTGAAGTATATGAAGAACTGTTACACTCAATCATAGGATGAATGGCCCAAGAGAAAATATGAACAATAGATGTCAAGAGACACATCACTAAAGTATACAGTTGGTAAATAAGCAACATGAAAAGATGCTCAAGATCATTAGTAATTGAGGAAATGCAAATAAAAACAAGCACCACTACACATCTGCTAGAATGACTAAAATTCAAACTTCTGACTACACTGGCGTTAGCGAGGATGTACAGCAACTGAGTTCTCACCTGACACGGTAATATAAAGCTGTAACCACTCTGAAAACCAGTTTGGCAGTGTCCCAAAAGGTTAAGCACACACGTCCCATGCGATGCAGACATCCTAATTTTGGGTATCTATTTAAGAGAAATGAAGGCATTTTCCATGCAAAGGCATGTACACCAACAGTCATGGCAGATTTAACAGTGCATTGCTAGAAACAAGCAAAATGTCTATTAAGTGGTAGACAGATAAACAAATAGTAGCATACTGGCATAACGGCATACTAAAAAGCGTCAAAAGGGAATAAAGTATCGATACACACAGAAGTATAAATATATCTCAAAATAATTATGCTGAGTGCAAGAAACTAGATTAAAAAAGTACCTATGATTCCATTTATATAAAATTCTAGAAAATGCAAATTTATCTAAACTGACAGAAAGCATACCAGTGTTGCCTGGTGATAGGGAGTGGAGGGTGCGGGGAGGCAGGGAGGCGTTACAAAGAATCGCAACATTACAACACATCGCAAAGTGATAAACGTACCCACTCCATATCTTGCTTTTGTTGATAGTTTCACACATATAGACATTATGTTAAAACTTCGAACTGTACACTTTAAATATGTGCAATTTATAGTTATCAGTTATGCTTCAATAAAGCTGAAAAAATAATAAATCAACTGTATGTTTCAATTTATAATATTTCTCAGTGTCCTGCCTGAAAATTTGAAAACATTTCTTTGTAAAGATATATGTACTGCTATGTTCATTGCAGCATCATTCATGACAGCTAAGACATGGAAACCATCGAAGTGATGACTGGCTAAAGAAGATGTGTTGCATACACACAGTGGAATACTGCTCAGCCATAAGAAAGGATGAAATACTGCCATAGGATAGATCTTGAGAGTGTCACGATAAGCAAAATAAGTTGGATGGAAAAGGATAAGAACCATATGATTTCATTCATATGTGGGATATAAAACAGAAAGAAACAAACGGACACGTTAAGAAACCAAACTCATAGATATAGACAATGGAGGGGAAGTGGGTGGGGAGAGGATGAAGAGGGTAAAGGGTTCAAAAATATAGTGACTGAAGGAAGCTAGACTTTGGGTGGTGAGCACATAATGTGAAACGCAGATGACACATTATAGAGCTGTACACTTGAAACATATAATGTTATTAATCAATGTCACCCCAACAAATGTAAGAAAAAATAGAGGCAAACGATGTCTGCAATAAAAGGGATTCTGAATTTCTATATACAGCATGTTGCATTGATTTGTGAAGAGCCTATCCTTTCCCTGGTGCATATTCTTGGCTCCTCTGTGGTACATTAATTGACCATTTATGCCTGGGATTATTTTAAGCTCTCTCTTCTGTTCCATTTATCTATGTCTGTACTTTTATACTAATACCATGCCGTTTTGATAACTATAGCTTTGTCATAGTTTGAAATCAGGAAGGATGATGCTTCTTCCAACTTTGATCATTTTTCTCAACATTGCTTTAGCCATTCAGGGTTTTTGTGTTTCTATATAAATTTTAGGATTGTTTGCTCCATTTATGTGAAAAAGTGCCATTAGAATTTTGAAAGGGATTGCATTGAATCTGTAGATTGCATTGGGGAGGATGGGCATTTTAACAATATTAATTCTTCTAATCCATGAGCATGGAATATATTTTGTGTATTCCTCAATCTCTTTCATCGATGTCTCATAGTTTTTAACGCACAGATCTTTCACTTCTTTGGTTAAATTTATTCCTGGGTATTTTATTCTTTTGATGCAACTGCAAATAGGATTTTTAAAATTAATTTCGCTTTTTGATAGTTTGTTCCTAGTATGTAGAAAAGCACCGATTTTTGCATATTTGTTTTATATCCTGCAACTTTACTGAATTAGTTCATTAGTTCTAACAATTTTTTGGTGGAATATTTAAGATTTTCTATATATAATAAGTCATGTGCAAATAGAAACAATCTTGCAGCTTCTTTTCTGTTTTGGATGACTTTATTTATTTTTCTTACCTAACTGCTTTGGCTAGGATTTCTAATACTATGTTGAATAAAAGGAGAGTGGGCATTCTTGTTTTGTTCCTGATGTTAAGTTGATTATGATGTCAGCTGTAGGCTTGCTCTGTATGGCTTTTATTATGTTGAGGTATGTTTCCTCTATACTATGTTGAAAATATTTATCACGAATGAATGTTGGATTTTGTCAAAGACAGTTTTCTGCATTTATTGAGATGATAATATGATTTTTCATTTTATTTCATTAACGTAGTTCATCACATTGATTGATTTATGGATGTTCAACCATCCTTTCATCCCTAGAATAAATCCCACTTGATCTTATAGTTTTACAGTTTACAATTTTGACTTGTATTAAAAATTTTCAAATAAATCTAAAGAATGCATGCTAAGTTTTGTTTTTGGGGGGTTAAGCAATAATTCGAAAAATAATTTGTGATACATACATCCATACACATATAAAGGAATGGTTGCTTTTTAAAATTAGGTTTTTTTTAGTTTTAGTTATTGATATAGTGGCATTCTAATAAGATAAATAATTTAAATGGAAACATAATATCGATTATTTGTTATGACAAAGGAAAATCTAAGTCAAAATTCTTAGAAAAGACTAGAGGTTTACTTTGAATTTAAAATTTAATTTTCAATTCATTAAAGCTATAAATTAAAGTTGTGGCTTTCTTAGGCATTTTGCTTAGCCTACTCCACCTTATAAATCTGTTAATTTTAGCATTCAGTTTAGAGTCGTGGGTTCTCAAGGTTTTCGGTCTCAGGATCAATTTATAATCTTAAAAAATGTTGAGGACCCTGAAGAGTTGTTCTTTAAGCAAATTACACCTACCAATATTTACTGTATCAGAAATTAAAACTAGAAATTTAAAAATTATTTATTTAAAGCATTTAAAATATTAAATACCAAAATAACATAAATCAAATAAATAATATATTTTTGTGAAAAATAACTATGCTTTCCAAAATCAAAAAGAAAATAGGAAAAACTGGCACTGTTTTACAGTTTTGTAAATCTCTTTAACGTCTGGCTTAAGAAGACAGCTGAATCTCCTGTCTGCATCTGCCTTCTGTCTGCTGCAATATCATACTTCATGAAGCCTCTGGGCATGTCCACTAGACACTCTCACAGGATGAGAGAGAAAAAGGCAAATAGGTCCTTAGCGATATTACGACAATAGTTTTGACCTCATAAAACCCCTTACAGGACTCGGGGGACCCCAAAGGGGCTCAAGGCACACTTTTTAAACTGGTCCCTGGTGACCTTGAATAATGTTTGTTACTAACCAATATGTCCAATCCTTTTTAAGTGATAAAAACACCTGTGTGGAAAACCTCCCCAAACGCTTAAGTTCTCACCCATCTAACACATTAACCCTACAAATGCCAGACTTTATGTTATCTTAAATATTCTAATAGAGAACATAAAGTTAGTGAGATATCTGCTCAATTCCCCAAGTTTAAATAATTATACATTTTAAATTGGAATTACCAGACTATAACTCTTACTAGACAATTTTTAAATTACATGTCTGTAAATTACCAAATATGCACAGATTCTCCTTAAAAAAATTAATATGATTTTGACTCTTTTAAACACATATTTTGATTGCACACCTTCTCAGAATTGAAAGATGGACACTTGCTTGAGAAAACAATTATTTTCTCAGCCTAGTTGGGGTTCCTTTTGACCTGCTCCTTCAGCCAGGCTTTCACGGGATACAGGTAGGTGATCTTTTCAGAGGAACTAACGCCACGTGATCATTCCATCTTCATGCCATCAAGAGGGTGAAAGCATACAGCCCATAACTGTGATTTCAGTTATGGCCATGTCATGATATACTTTTTCCTTCTACTAAATAAAAGTCCGAAACTCATTCAGACTGATGACTTAAATGGGTTTTGAGTATATCTAGATCTTAAGATATGTAAACGTCTTCTTGCCTAAAGACTTTTGAACCTGATAACGATTATTTATTAAATCATATTATCTGGACCATATAACCATGCAGATATTTGAAATGTTAGCTGATTAAATTTTCGATAGCTCATGTGGATCTTTCTGGCATAAAAACTAGGGTAAGTCATCTCGTAAATGATTTCAAGAGATACATAATTCATCTTAACTTTATAAAAATATTATTAAATAAAATCTTTTTATTAAAAACCCTAGTCATTAAATAGGGAATTTTGATTAAAAATAGACCCTGATGAAATTAATCCATGTGATCATAAATTAAGAAAGTAAAGCAAAAGAAATTTACTCTACAATTAAACTCAAGAAATAGTCCACCTAAAGTTCACAGCCTTTAAAAGGTACATACATTTTAAAATATCAGTTGGCATTCCACTTTTCTCAACTGTACCGCTTCAGAGGAAAAAGATCTGCAAATCTCTAGATTAAAAAAGAATGATGAAACTATCTAAAAATTCTCCTGTTGGAATATTTTAGGTCACATCTACGCTGGGACATACTTCTCTTGGATGATCTGTAAGACACAGAAAACGACCCCAGTGTCCGGAGGTCCACTGTCCATCACTTGACTAGTGGGCAGGAACCACCAGATATGCTGAGTGTACAGCATAGAGTTGGCCAGGATTCGCCTGGCTGTGGAGGTAAATCTCAGAGAAGTAAGTATGTTGTTAGTCATGCTGTCAGCGACTTCAAAGATTCTTTCGATTTTTTAATAATTTCAGTCCCATGGGAAGAGAGGTGAAACTATGTTCAAGAATTCATCTAGCCCAGTAAAATCAGGAATGGGGCAGATGAATTGAATGAAATAAAAGAATGTCATGGCAATATTTTAAAATAGTATTTGGAAAATATTTTTTTCCAGAATATTTGTTGATTAAAAAAAAAAAAATCCAGCCTCAGTTTTTCCAGAGTTTTCTAATTCATTTAAAGTTTTATTAAATTTCCAACTCAATAATTGCAACTTCTTAAAGTGTAAATAATTACCATCTTTTTCTCATGGAACACAAAAGGATAGACATGAAATGTTGAATCCATCATCTAAATGTCAAACTTGACAACAGAGAAGATGTTTAATTCAAAAGATAAGAATTTACTCTGGAAAAGACCTTTTTAAAAACCTATTTCAATTTTTAAATTTACATTTTATGAAGCCTCTTTGTTTTCACTAACGTAACTAGGTATCTTGTGGTTCTTACCAAAGTTCATCTTTTATTGCCTGGCTAAGACTTCATGCCATCAAAGAAAATCAAACAGAATTTGGGCCATAAAGTGCTACTTCCGGTGGCAAGGGACTAAGTTACAGAAAATTATCTATAGTTATAATCTGCACCTCAAATAGAACTTAATGTAAAGTCATTCACTTTTGATTGAGAAATTTATATTCTCAATCAAATTATATTTATATTAAATGTGTCTGTGACTGTATATATGTGTGTGTGGGTCTGTCTACACCCACAACTCAGCTTACCTTTGAGGTTCCCTGTGACCTTCTTGTACATTCATCATATAAAGCTATTTTACATGGAGCATCACTATATTTTTGCTGGTCAAGTGGAAGGTTCATTTCTAGATCCAGATTTAGAAAAACTAAAAGAAAAACCCTCGGCTATTAAAAGGTCAAATCCAGAGCCCATCGGCTTTGCTATACATTCTTACTTTAGAGCCCACTTCCTTCCAAAGGTAAAGAAAGACTGAACAACAAACCCCAGGTCAGAACATGGCAATGACTTATCTCTAATAAGCACCTGCCTACTTTACCCAAGGTGACAGGATGCCCACAGGATACGGGAGTTGTGGCCTCGCCTATCACTGAATGGTAGTAGTGACAACGTCTGCCTAGAAACACTCAGATATTCTTGAAATATTGCTTTATTATTTATTCTTGATCTACCTATCTATTCCTAAAAGTTAACTTATCTAAATTCCTGTCTTTAATTGTAGGAGTGCCTTATAAAAAACTTGAGATGAAAATTAAAAAGCATTGTATTTTTCTAATGTTATCCTATTGTGGTAAAGAACTATTAAATATTTTATGCTACTTCTTTACTAAAACAACAAACGATAATACCAAACTAAAAGTACTATGACTCTATATTCATTTACTATACATAAAAATAAAATAAAAAAATTTTTAAATAGACAAATTGTCCTTATATTAAAATGTAAAACTTCTATACGTCAAAAAGCATAACCAATAATGTGAAAAAGCAGCCCACAGAGCGGGAGAAAATACTTGCAAGTCATATATCTGTAAGAGATTACTATCCAGAATGTATAAAGAACTATTACAACTCAACAACAACAACAAATCTTAAATAATTAAAAAATAGGTAAAACACCTAAATACACATTTCTCCAATGATATACAAATGGCCAAGTACTATCTGAAAAGATGTTCAATGTCACTCATCGTTAAGGAAATGCAAATCAGAACTCCACACATATCAGGGCGGTCGCTATCGAAATATAGGAAATAATGAATGTTGGGAGGACGTGGAGACTCAGGAGTGCACTGGTGATGGGACTGTAAAATGAAGCGGCCACTGTGGAAAATGGTATGAAGGCTCCTTAAAAAAACTAAAATTAGAAATACCATATGATCCAGCAATTTCACAATTTCACTTACAGATATATATACACACACACGCACACACATATATATATAATCTCCAAAATAATTGAAAGCAGGATCTCAAAAAGACATTTGCAACTCATGCTCCAGCAGCACTATGCACGACAGTCACGCGTTCTGGAACATGCCATCAACCCAACAGCTCGTCGACAGATGAGCGGATAAAGAAACAAGGTGTGTATATATGGCCTTTTGACACTGGCTACAGCAAGGATGAAACTTGAGGACATTATGCTTAGTGAAATAAACCAGTCACGAAAGGACAAATACTGTATGATCCACTCATATGAGGTATTTGGAGGAGGCAACATCATAGAAACAGAAAGAACGGTGCTTGCCAGGGCCTGGGGGGATGGGGAGTTCTTACATAATGGGGAACAGAGTCGCAGTTTTGCAAGATGAGAAAGTTCTGGAGATGGGTGCACAGCAACGTGAATGTACTTAACACAACACAACTGTACACTTAGAAACGGTGAACGTTTCTTACACTATTATTGCAAATAGATCTAAAAATTAAATTTTCTGTGGATGTTCATAAAAGTGCTTCTAGTCCTGTATGGACGTACTTCCAGCTTCATAATGTTTGCACACTGAGCACCGATTCAAAAAATGTTGATCTTTTAAAAAATGCTAGTTTCATTGCACGGAAAGCTGTCAGTGGATACTGTGTTTTTTCCGGGCTCGGGCCGGGACTTGCAGGGCGGGCAGTGGTCTGTTTCCTCCTGTCTACACGCGTCCCTGATGGAAACTCACAGCGAGTTCGGCACTGCACGCTCCCAGCCAGTTCTTTCTTTTCTTTTCCTACCAAAATTCCTAATCTTACATGGTTACTTCATCTCTGAAAACGCCTAAAATTGTCCAGGTTTGTTACTAGAACATTTCTTATTATAAAAATTGTAATCTTAAAGTCAGAAGTGATTCCTCATACTCGAAATACGATTATAAAAAACAGGACCAACTTTTGGCATTATAATCATTTATCCACGAAAGATTTCGTGAGAAGAAAGAAAGAGGCCGTGACGAAAGCTTCAAACTGGAGACCGACTTGGGGAAAAACAGTTACTGCAAAACCAGCAACAAAAGGATAGAGACCGAATTCATATAAAAAGCATAGACACAGAAAACACGGCAAAGCACAAAAATATCTAAACAACAACCAGAGAGCAGCCATGGAACAGAGCGGGGGCCGTTACCCACCCGTTTACTGAGACTCATGCTTTGCACTCTATTAGATAATTTATTTAAAATCATCACAATAAGTACATGTAGTAGGCAATTTCCCCTCATTTTAAAAATAAGACTGAGGTTCAGAGGGCTGAAGTCATGTAGCCACTGTCACACAATTGGTATTCCCTCTCTAATTGGTCTAAGGACTATAAAACTACGACAGTCTCAGACGTTTGCCCTTTTTCTGGCTCTAAGCTCATTACCATGCCTTTCCACTTTATTACTTAATAAGCTCTGCCAGATTTTCATGCATATTGACATTTCCTTCAAGAAAAAAATACAGTTAAAAAACCACTTGCATCGCAGGGGATCAATCAGATCACAAAAATCATCTGCCTGTTTTATGCATCAGGAAACACCCCAACGCTGTCATCACGGCCACCACTGTCGCTCACGGGCCACGCCTCTCCCAAACCTCCCACGGTCACCACCCAGCCCAGACCTCAGCTAACGAACGGGCACAGCGCAGGGCGTGGGAGAGGAGGCCGGGACCGGCCGGGTTCCAGCACCAGGTTCGCTCCCTAGGGTAATCGATTCCCTTCCTGAAATGTGGAGACCCACGTAAGGAGATACATAATCCTCTCATCTGGCTTCTTAAAGGTCATACTTCAAAGGAAAAACAAGAGTCCGGCCTCCTGTCACGGGGCTTAAAAATTACTCCCACCCCACCCCCACCCCCCCACCCGTGTTCTTTAAAGCAGTGGGCTCGACACTCTCCGATCTACTTCCCACGAAGCCGACAAACACAGATGTGATGCGCAGAGACCGGTGCGAAATGAAGCGTGGAGAACAGGAAGACAGACAGAAAGAAGGACGGAAAGGGAGAAAGGAAGGAGAGAGCGGGAGAAGAGAGCGGGGTGGTGGAGAGAGGAGGAATAAACGCTTCTTTGATACGTTCAGGGGGGCGTCGCATCCGTGAGAAAACACCTCTTTCTCGAGCTTTCATGACGAGAAAGAAAACCTGCCTTATTTCCAATTCAACATCTTCTGAGGAGAAAAGCCACCCACTGGGAAAAAAGTAATCTTTTCTTTCCATTCTTTTGCCTACGTATTAGCCCGAAGTGGCAAAACCTGAAAAAATACCTATCAGCTCCCACGGCGGCGGCGCCGGGAGAGGCCCAGCAGCAGGCCCAGCAAGGGGCTGGGGGCGTAGGGGTCCCCAGAGATGGAACGCAGAGTGTGTTTACAAGCACTTAGATGTGACAAGTTCCACCTCCCAAGGGGCACAGATCGCGGAGGACGCCGTCTGCCCCGGAAACCCACGCTCTCCCTCCCGGGGAAGGAGGTCGCCGCAGGGTTTCCTGCGGGCGGGGGACCTTCGATTTCGATCATCTATAGAAGCCTGGAGGAGGCCCGGGGAGGGCTGGGCGCCCTCATGGCCAGCTTCAAGGGGTACGGTCTGAGTCCTGGCAGGAAATAGACAAGCACCCAAGGGGTTCACTGCAGACACTTAGCAGAGGGGGCTCTTTGCAGAGGCGCGTGCGGAGGGCAGGAACCACACGATAAAGGTGAAGCACCCGGGGACCAGAGCAGTGCAAACCTGTCACTAGCCCGAAGCAGAAAAGGGCAGGAGGGACCGGTGCCGGCGATGCCTGGAGAGAACTGAGGATGGCCGCAGGGCCTCCCTGCAGAAGCTGTGTCGCTAGAGGGAGGCAGGCGAAGGGAGGAGCACGGGGACCTGCCCTCTCTCCTCGTGCGACCTCCATCCTCCGGTGCCTCCCATTGATCCCAGTCAGGCTGAGGCTCCCTGTCAGGGGTCAGCCTGCCGGGGCACAGTCCGGCATGAAGGGCAGAGAATGTACCGGGATGGGGGGCAGCGGAGACCAGCCATCGTAATGGTCGTTGACACTGTCGCGATGGAGAAGGTGTGGGCCTGAACAACGGCAGTGGCAGTGAGGACTGAGAGGAAGGGGAGGTGCCAGGGATTATTTGAGAATTGAACTGAACGAGTCATAGTTAGGAATTGGATACAAGAAGGACAATAGAAGAACATTAACAAATGACTTCGAAAGTTCTGGAGGGCATTGCTTTAGTCAGAAGCGAGATTTGCTTTCACCATTAAGAACTAGCTGGATGTCTAAGCTTGGCCTTATGCTAGAGCTTCCTCCAGTCTTGCCGTGTCCCCAGGCTCTGAGTGGGGACACAAAGGGCCCTTACTCTCAGAGACCCCAACTACTGCAGTTGTATTTTAGGGGGAAGGGTAGGTTCTGGCAAATCACTGTTTCTCTCTTATTGCCCTCTTAGACACGGAAGCAAAAAATTCCCTCAACAAGTTTAGACTTTTACAGAAGACAGGAAATGCTAATGATTGAAAAAAAAAAATACAAAACCAAATCAGAGGTAAGAAAACACTACAGCGTGGCTATAGGCTCCAGTGGCGTCAAGGGAAAGCGGGGAGAATAAACGCACGTTAATGCTGTAACCATTAGCCTGGGGTTAATGCGACATGGAGAAAACAAATCGAAAGGTATCATTAGACGCAATTCGTGGTGAGAAAGCTAACCACAGTCATTTATTTAAAAACAGACAACGATAACAAAAAACCCACTAGATCAGACTTCAGAGGCTACTGTTTTTACTGTGGTTTCACTTTATACCTTGGACAAGCTATCTCGTCGTCCGCTACAGGTTAGCCACTAATGATTATGCTATTACACACCACTGCAGAAATATATTTCCCCTTTGCGAAAGCCGTTTAAGGTGCAATGATTTTTCTGTAACACAAAAAATCAAAACAGACGGGAGTCACAATATTCTCCAGTGCCTTACTCACGGGAAAGGTTCGAAATGCATTTTGATGATAATAATAAAATAATAGGATACTATAAAAAGAGGAATATTTCCAGAAACAATAAATCGAAGCGAATAATAATTAAATCTTTATCCATAAAATCTTTGGTTTGGATTTTATTTTATTAACGTAGATGTGTTTATTTTATTTTACTTTTTATTGCAATTCTTCTGTTTAAACTGTGAACTATTTGCAAAATCAATAAATAGTTATTAAATATTATTTCTTTGTGAAAAGGTTCTTGTTCCAGACTCTTGCTCCCTCCCTTAGACTCACATAGGAAAATAAAGCTTCTTTTGCTTTCTGATCCTTAAATCTTGTCAAAAAATTGTGGTCACTTGTGCAGCACTTACCAGGTATATAAAGTATTTGTATATATGCTCAGGTACGCAAAGAAAAATTCTGTGCCCCCTTATCCATTAAATATTCACCTACTTTAAAATCATCAACAGGGATTACATGTGCGGTAACAGATATTTCACATTCTGGAACAGCATAACGTACCTTGCTACAAGAAGGCATTCTTCTCAAAGTGTTAGGATTAGAACTGGAGCCATTCTCTGATTTAAATTCAATAAATTAATTTATTAATTAAAATTAAAATGTATCAGGTGGAGCACTGACCTTTAATGATAAATTTTTATCCATCAAGAATAACAGCATAGTTAGTAGCTATTTTTTTAATTTGTCATATTCTCCAAATAGTAGAACAATGGTTTGTTATTTTTGCTAACAATTTTTTAAACAATAAAGGCTGTACTTTGGCTCTCCTCTTGGCGACTGTCCTTACATATGAGCTGCTACTGTCTGTCCTTTTGTGCTCGCAGTAATCTTTTCACTTAAAAAAAATAAAACTTTTAGAGACATATGGCTTTTCTTCCACCTCTATGTTTCAAATTTACTTCAAAACACCTACACAGAGTTGGAGGTTCCTAAAGTGTCAACAGCTGAAATGTCCCAGGAGCTGTAAATGGTTTTCATTTAAAGAGTCAGGGATGGAAAATTACTAAATTTAAAGATGAAAATGAAGACTGTCTTGGAGGAGTTACCCAGCATGACTTATTTCTGAGATTTCAAATGGTCTAGTGAAAATAAAGAGATGGAAGAAACATTCGAGATGACATTTTTTAAAGTCTGAATTTTATAAATCCATCCAGGTGAAACACACTTTTGAGTGGATTTTTTTTTTTTAACTAAGATCCAGTTTAGAGCATGAACTAAAACTCTTTCTTTGTATAGAACTAACACTTATTTTATACAAAGGCTGGTATAACTTGGTGATCAAAATCATGGCACTATCTGCGCAAACTTGAAGTATTCTAAAAATCAACTCTAAAATTAAGGAAGTAAAGTATAAAAGAGAATGAGACAACTGAATTTGGCCACTGATGTTCGTGTCAGGACCTATTCTCTCAGTACATAATTTTCAACAACACTAGAGCGAATTTTACTATTTTACAGTGAAATGGTTAAAGTACATTAAGATTTGTCTATGTAAGGAAAGTTCTAATGTCTTCCACTCAGATGAATAAATACCAAATATAGTTTCAAAGATGACTTACAATGTTTACACATCCTTGGAGAATTGGGCATTTGAAAGAGAAGTTTAGAAAAGGTTCTGATATAACAAACATCTTGGAAATACACGGTTTTCAAATATTTAAATAAGTCCAATGATTTTGTGATTTATAAAAATAAAGTATAGATAAATGTTTAAGATAGTAGAGGTCTAGTGACATACGTCAGTACCTTTAGTTAGAGAAATACTTCTGAAGACATTTCTTTTTTTCAGTTATCAAAATAATACTATTTTTTGTTCTTAAAAGACTTTCTTTTAATCACATGTGCCAGCGGTTTCTGGACGCCACTGGAATTCTGGCTATCAAAAATGAAATAGTGAGACTTTGATCAAGCTGAGAATGGCCACCGACTTATGTGAAATTGCACTTTCTCTAAACGCCTTAAAAGTCTGAAACATTAAAGATAGTGTTAAGCTAAGTTTGAACTGAAGTGAACTTTGCCACGAATGACAAGTTGATGCCACAACAATTGATTCTATATAATGGAACAATAGCTCCATTGCTGTATCCACAAGAAAGATACTCCTGTATAGACATAAACAATGCTTCTCAAAAACACAAACATCTTGCAAAACAGATCCTTTGCCAGTGCATTTCACCATACATCCACACACGGAAAATCAAACAAACCATTTGAGGAGAAGCATGGCCGCTACCACTTTTGGTCTGAAAGAGAAGTCAACGAACTCCCAAGTGTACAGCTGCACTGATCAAATTCATCTAATTTTAGACATGCAGTTTTATTTCCTTTCTTGTAAATCAAACAAATCATTTGAAAAGTACTTCATTTTTTATTTCTAAATGTCAAAACTAATAAGGTTCAATTGTGTCATAACACAGAATACAGATAATTTATGCCTAGCCTAGCAAAATAATTTAGACTTTGAAAGGGAGAAAAAGGTTATCTACGTACACATTTCACAAAACTTTCTGATATATCCCATGCCTGATAATTATTAATACAGCTTAAAAGAGGAAAAAAGATGTCAATAACATGGACAATACCTAAGAGCACAGTTAAAGTGGTTAGTTATATAGAGCAATAAATGATGAACTTGCTTATCAGTGAATTGAACTTCAGAGTTTAATTACAATTCTGAAAATTTGTTTACAACTTAATGGCGGTTGCTTTTGAGCAAGGGTTATAGGTGATAAGGGTTGCTTTTGAACAAGCTTCTGATCAACTGTGCGATGAATGAAGGTCTCTCTCAGTGGATGTTTGGCCTAACACGGCAGTTCACTGAGGAACTAACACGGTACCCTCTAGCTGAGAAGTGCTGCCTTGCTGGACTGCGCACAGGCCAGAACGACTCATGGCAATATTCATCTTTTAACTCGAATTACTCCAGGTGTGCCTCTAGCGAAAATCTGAACCTGATAAAGAAATGTCTATATTCTCTAGGATGAGGTTACAAATAGGCAACGAGTTTAAAATTGCTACCTCTGTCTGTGAGTTGGTCTATAAGTACATACTTTTAGAGAAATCAGTAAAAATAAGAGAAAACAAAAACGTGGCCCCGTTTTTTTGGAAATGGAGAAGGAAAAGTTTAGGGCATCTGCTGAAATTGCTATAGTTACTATAGTTTTTAATATAAGTTAATACAGTTTTCCTAGATGATATGAACTCAATATTGAATTATACCAATCTACTAAACAGATCACAGAATTGATCTCAGCCAAATGAAATAAAATATTTGGGCTTTGTTTTTTTTTGTTTTGTTTTGTTTTGTTTTGTTTTTTAAGGAATGGCCTAAAGTAAGAAATAAATCAAGTGTACCCCAATTGTTACTTTGGTCTGACACCCAAACAGATTTTGGATAATAAATGGGCAATCAGGGCCTTCAGACATTAAAATGAAAAGGAAAAAAAATATTAATAAATAAATAAACCCAATAATTTCTGATGAGGAAAAATATGGCAGGGCTACCACGGATGAAGAATAAAATTTAAATTTTCAGTTTAATCATAGTAGGTCAGTTCATGCTCCAATAATTATGAGGGCACGCCTTTCCAGCCCGGCCATATTTTTGAGGGGAAAAAGAAGCCAAAACCTCTTCGCTGCAGTGCAGCTTTCTGAGAGTAAAATTCATTTTTTTAAGTACAGCTGTACCACTAAAATGTCCAGGACCTTTAGGAATGTACTGATGTCATATATCAGGGACTCAATTTATTTTTAATAAAGACCTGGTGAGAAGACCTAATTCAAATGAATAAGCTGTACTTACAGAAAGCAAGCTGCCCTGCAGGAGAGGAAATAGAAGATTGGGTTCTAGGAGCTCAGAGCTCTGGGACCACAATCCAGGGTCTCGGCGTGCCCAGCAGTGAAGGGCCTTGCTCAAGGCCTTCGAACCCCGACTTCTTAGGACTACGAGGGACAGCATGAGGGACAGCGGCCGGTAGCCTCGCTCAAGGAAGTATTAATGGCACCCCCTCCTCCTTCAAAAAGCAGACCAAATATCGTCATTTTTCAGGACTAATCTATAGCTGTTCGACTTAGATAAACTTCAGACTGTGAGACTGCAGTGAGTTCTCAGACCCAGGGCCCAGTGACGTGCTCATCAGGGGCTCGATTATGCATTCTGAGCCTTTGGCTGACGCCACACTTTTACTTAACGTGGTTACGAAAACTCTAGTGTAGAATATTAGTTCAGAGTAATCTTTTATTTTTCAATAAAGACTGCAGTAGGGTAAATTTTACTACATTCTTTACTTTTAAATGAAAATAACACTTTCTATGTTGTAGATGTTAAGTCCCTGTTTTAGCCCGTTAACACGGCGGGACCATGTTCTCTCCCCTTAGCTGCGAACTGAAGATCAGACACGAAAGAACAGGATGATTAAAGCCGATGAAGTGTGGAAGCCCTGTCTCTGCGACCAGGGGGTGTCAGAGGAGCAGAGGCAAAACGGATGGAGTTAAGAAACTCAGGTTTGCGTCTAGGCGGACATCAGGCAGTGGTGTCAGGACCAGGGCGTGCGGTACAGGGATAGGAGCTCGTCTCAGGGAAGGAAGATCAATTGCGTTTTGGAGAACTGCAAATTGTTTGAATTGATCAAACAACTGAGAATTGTTACAAACTGGAATGAGAGAGAGAAGCTGGTCGAAACTGAAAATGCAGAGCCCGGCAGGCTACCCACGGGTGTGCGCGGGGTGGCTCCTTCACGCGGAGCTCTCAGGTTTCCCGTAATTGTAAATGTGACACCCAGAACCGAACCGACGATTTTTCACACTTGTTCTGACTGGTGCCCAGCAAAGTGGGCAACAATGATAATTCCCGTAAGGTGGAGACGGTTTTCACCAACGCCAACTATGAGTAAGAGGTTGACTTAGGTTTTCAGCAGCCGCATCCTACGACGAACTTAGATTTAAGTTTGCAGCCAACTAAAATCCTTTTAGACTTTTTTTTCATGTTAGTCAGTGCTCCTCTTTTTTAAAATCTGTATAACATTTAAAATTTAAATATAGGATTTAATGTTTATTCCTGTTATATTTAATCTTTTTGGTTTTGATCCAGCAATTCGGCCTGCCAAAAATTCAGATTGCTAAATAAGGAGTACCAATCGGTGTTTTCTATCTCCCCTGGAGCAACTAAGGAACTTCAACTGAAAAATGCACCTGAGGTATATGGATGAAACATAAAGACTTTCCACGGGTGGGGCGGCTGGGAGGTCACAGAAGTCCAAACAGATTCAAGGAAAAAGATTGGTCTCTACCTTTTTTTTAATTGCCAAGACCTTTTGTTTAAAAAATTACAAAGTTTCACCTGATTAAAAATGGTTAAAATATAGCACTTTAATTAAACCTTTATCTCTGCCTCAAGGAGAACTGGCCACCCTTTTTTTGTGTCTCAAATGCATCTTGTTTTATACGTGCATCATAATGTTAGATTAATAGTTTGGCTTTTTTTGCTTATTTGTCCTCTTTTTATATTAGACTGTAAAGTTCTCAGGGATAAGAATCGTATCTTATTGGTCCTTACATCCCCAGATATATGATGAGCATTTAAAAGATTTTTAATGATTGACCGAATAAATTGAAGGTAAAAGTAGGAGGAAAAGGGATTTAGTCATTTCATGAGCAAACATTCAGTGTCCACCACACTCCAGGTAGAGCGCGGCCGCGTCTTGGCCTCCTGGGGTTGAGGAGTCAGACAGACCATATGATCTCTGAAGGTGACCTTGCATCTCGTGGATCCCACACATCCACAATTTTACGTCCAAGATCACTTACATACAAATATTATAATGTGCCTCAGAGAGAAATCTAAAATAATAGAAGATTTTAAAAATCAGTGATGCTTAAAACATGGGTTTTCATATAAAAATAAAAGTGATCTTATTAATTTATATTTACCACTAAGACATTTTATGGCGCTTGTAAATAAATGATGTTATTTCTAAAGTCATGCGTTTAATGGAGGCTTATAAAGTACTTCAGAGGCAAAGTCAGAACTATAGAATTTTATGCAATTTTCATGAACTAATATGTGGCTTTTTTCATGAACAGTGCTTGCATTTAGCACCTTGAATCATCCTTGGCAGAGAGATGTCTACATATGCAGGAGGCTATTTTCACTCAGTGGAATGATTTATCAGATATTAAATTTGGTTCTTCATTGTAATCAGTACATTGACTATTTATAAGTTAATACATTTTCAGTTCTCCCTTATAATGGTGTGTCAATAACTCACCAAGGTAAGATTTTGCTTTTCTGTAACACCTGTAGGTCTAAGATGGCTTTATAAACTGACCTCCTTTTCTGCAGAGTGGTCTGGGCATTTGCGAGCTGCCGTCTACATGTGGATGTGTTCACCCCACCCCTCTCTGTATCAAAAGGCCGAGCAGCTTTTTGTAAAATGCTGTTACGGGTGGCGCTTCCACAGTCTGCACACCCAGCCTTGCCGGCGTTCCGGTTTGAAGGACCCTGGGACACAAGACAGCTTGAAATATGTATGTTTTTCAAAGCGACTTAATGCTCTTTTTTCTTTTTAACTTTCCTTTTGATTTTCAAAATCATCTTTCACTCACTGGAGTAAAATAACTGTCTATTCGGTCCCTGCAATATAATCCGAAAATGTCAAATGAGAAGGGCAACTGACATTTCCGGTGGCGGCAATTCAGACCGCGCAGTGAACAAACGTGCATTAATTGAACCAACGTTATCGCTGAGCTGCTCCCACACACTCGCTGCTGTGGCTGGAGGTGCCCAGGCTCCAGAGTCGACTGCTTCTGCTAACGATCACAGAAATGCCTCCGCGTGGCAGGATGGCGCTTTCAGGCACCCGACTCCAGCAGACCCGTGTCCACTGGACAGACAGCCTGAAGGCTGATCAATGCTTTAAACTCCGGTTTCAGAAACCTTGTCTCCAGGCTCATCTACTCCCTGGGAGGTTGCGGGATGATATTTTAACTAACAAATGAACCAATCTGCACACATGCTGAAATCAAGTTTGTTTAAAATTAGAAAATGGCATAATGTATTCAAAAGTTTTCATGCAATATTCACATAAAATTAAAAATATGCTCCGTGATTTGAATTAAGAGAGCAGAGATATGTAGCTCATCTGTGAGTGTAACGGGATGTTCGAAAACCAAATTTCAGAAAACTTTGTACTTAAAAAAAAAGAAAGAAGTCGAAATGCATAAGCTCGTTAATTGGTCTAATAAAGTATAATCAGCACGTGTGAGGGAACGATATTGGCTACATCAGATCTGTAAAGTACAAGTAGACGTGGAGCTTCTTCGGCGGCTTCGCGCAGGAGAACGTTTATCTGTGGATCTGAGGAAAGGTTTCTCTTTGCCAGAACACGCTTTTGTAACTGTGGCTTCAGTTCCCGAATCGGGCCCTGCAGAAACGCCTTCTGCTCTTTCGGGGTTAGAGAAATGGAGAAAGGACGTTGTGCACGACAGACAGCCGGGCAGACAGCCGGGCCGACGCCGGGAAGCAGAGAGCGGCTGCGCCCGCAGTGACCCGGTTTGCCAGCTGCGGCTCCTGAGCTCCCCGCGAACCCGCGGGCAGCCCCTAGGCTGCCCCCCGGCTGTCCCCCGGCTGCCCCAGGCCCAACTCGGCCGGTTCGTGGACACATTTCTTCGTAAGAAGAAAAGTCCTTTGTAGTGTATTTGGGGTGGGGATGAGGGTGGGAAGGAAAAACTCTCTTTCTACCTTCATTCCCTCTTTCCACCATATTTCCCATCAAAAGAAAAGGAGCTTCAATAAACTGGTGAGAGACTGGCCTCCATGAGGCATTTTCATTTCTGTGATGGAGGGCTCGGCTCAGCCCTCAAGTGGGAACGGGCAGCGTGTCACTTCCTCTCTGCCTCGAGCACACAGATCTGCAGGAAGGGACAGGACCTAACTGCCTGACCACGTGGCCAAGGATGGCCAGGAGGGCCGCCCGCTGACCCTGGGCAGCCTGAGATAGAATGTGTGACGCAGAGCTGAGGTGACCCCTCCAGGCTCAGGCAAGAGAATGTGCACCTGAGCAGTTAGGGGAGCCCCACACTGCTCCGTCAGCCAGGTTTCGAAATCCAGCTGTACCAACAAGAGCTGTGTACTGGGAGATCTCCACATCTTCCGCAGCAAAGCCACAGCTTGTACCTTCCCTTTTCTCTCGATCTGTGCCAGACAGAACCTAGAAAGAAGGGGGCAATAAACTGGACCTGCCAGACTTCCAGGACACACCCTGGAACTGGCTGTCGCTCAGGGAGGTCACGTAAAGTACAAGAAAATCATTTTCACTCACTCAAAAGTTTAAGGAGCCTCACAGCACATTTTTTCCCCTGAGTGTCAAAGTTACAATTTTCATACAGAAATAAGAAAGAAGCATGGAACTATCTGCTTTACACCAAGATCCTAAAATATATAAGAAAAAGAACTGAAATGTTTCTCGAAGAACAGCTGAATACTTTACAAATAAATTAACGGCACGTTTAAGTATTATCTCCTGGAGACACTGAAGAATGGGAAGGAGATTATATTCTGGACTTTAATTTTAGTTCTATGCGGTATCTAAAATTTTGTGTCTGTGTTTTGATTCATGCGTATCCAAAGCTGACATTTACTTATAAAGAGGCCGCGGTCCAAGTCTCACTGGCATTTTTCACAGAAAGACCTTCAGGCCACAGGGACCTCAGTTACATATTAATAGGCTTTGGTTCAAGTCCAGAGCTAAAATCCACTAAGAGAAAGCAACGAAGGACACCTACATAACTTTCCATCAGTTCTGACTCAGCTCCGCCTCGGATCCTGTTTGGTGAAGTATCTAAACATCTTTAACACGTTAATTCGTGGGCATCAGAGTCGGGGGCCACTTGCTCCCTGCGGCAGAGGGGACAAGCGCAGTGGGCGGGGGCCAGACAGCCTGCCGGCTGGCCGCTCAGACCCCCTCACGAGCTGGGTCACTCGACGGGCAGAAGGGTTTTCACCTCTAAAATGTGTATGACAGATAAAACCGACATTGCAGAAGAAAAGCTTTTTTACAAAATGGAAGCAAAGTGCCCGGGAAAGGACAGCTGCGCGTTCGCGTCCAGCTCGTCCCTGTTCTGCTCGCCCCGGCGCCGTTTGCTGCGAGGTGGCTGCACAGCCGGCGCCCGAGCTCGTGCTGGCGGAGCCGTTCGGAACGCAGACGTTATCTCGGCTTTACCGAAATGCGACTCTCCGTTGCCCTCGCGACATTCGGCCTGAGAAAGCAAACGGCGACAGGCCGGCCACTCCGCTGCCTCCGCATCCTCGGCCGCGGGCTGCGCAGGTGCGCGCGGCCCCGCGGTCACCCCAGCACCGCTGCTCACGGACAGGCTGCGGGGCGCTTTTACTACAACATGAACAGAGAGGCGGTGTTTCTCCCCCACATCGCCGAACTACGCATCTCCTGTGCCCTTTCGCACCATGTTACAAAGGTTCTGATCCGTACACTCTCTTCCCATAACCATCTCAGTAGGTCAGACACAGCTGACCTCGGCCTCAAGGGCCGCTCCGCTCTCACCAAGCTGAAATGCTTCGCTCCTGACCAGCTGGTCGACTCCCATAAAGGTTCTGAACATGTTTTTTTCTCCCAGGTATCTTATTAATCGCAAAAGAGGAAAGACAACTAGCCATTCAAATGGATTTCCTGATTGTTATTCTTTTAGCGTCAAAATCCTTAGACTGTATTTGCATGCAAATGCATCTGAAAGTATGCATAGACTTAAATATATTCACCGTATCTCCAAACGATCATTTATATAATTTCTCAAGTTTTATTGTGTTCCTTCTGTGAAGAACTACTGCCTCTAAGTCATGGACCTATTTGAATCACTCCAACCAGAACTCAGCTCAAAAGTTCACAAATTCGACTTTAGAATTATAATATTGATATCTCAGTCAATATAAATCAAGGCCTCGATGAGCTTCAAGAGTACCAGGGACCACAGCATATGTGCTGCTGGTCAACACGACGTCGGCACAACCGACAGATGCTCTTGGAACTGACGTTGGGAACGAGATTCTGAGGAACAGGCCCTGCACTGAGGAGAGAAGAAGCTGCTACACCTGATGCTTTGAAGGCTGATCTGGGCACTTAGGAGACCTCCCCCAGTCACAGGCCTCCCTGACCACATTCTTCACACACAGGTTTGGCCAGTCTCATCAGCTTCCAAAGAATTCAGCATTTATGTCATAACATTTTTTTGTCTATTTCATGTTCACGCTTCTCTCCTTTTTTAAAGACACTACTCAATACTTGAATTCCGTTTAACAAAACTATAAAGTAAAATAATGCATATTTTTAAAAAAATCTTAAGAGCCCAAAGAGTTTGAAGTAGACATTAATCATCTGTATCTTTATTTTCTATCTCAGCCGCTCGCAATAGTTATTCCAATTAAACCTGAGAAATATACAGCCTCGCTCCATGCTGGGGCCGAGCACGGTCTGGGAGGAGGTAGAAGGCCGTGGGGGCCAGGAAACCCCAGCTGGCAAGGAAGAGGCAAATCTTGTCTACTACTCAAGGCCTAATCCAATGGGTCATGAGGTTTGAGTCTGTGCTGTGTCCGCTGGTCAACAGGCTAAGACGGAATCCATAATTTAAACCATTTTTTTCCTAAATAGTCACAAGATATTTGTAAAACTTCCCCAGCTAGAGTAAATAAAAATGAATGATTAGTAACCATTCTGACAATAAAAATGTGCTGGGTGATAAAAAATAAAACAAAGTCCTCTTATGGTGATTACGCTGATGACTTTATGCTGTCGTGAAGCCAAATAAAGGGAATTAAATAAATCTTACATTTGTGTTCAGAAAAGTGGATGTGGGGGAGGAGAAAAGGACGAGAAAAGCAAGTCAAAGTTAGTAAAATTACTTTCAAAGTAATTAACTAAGTAACTAAATAGTAAAAATACATTCTGAGGCCTTGTATTTCTATACTAAGTTGCCCCATGCTACCACAGTTATTGTGTCTCTGTCTTATCATCCCAACTCCACTACCCGAAATGACTGTGCCTTATATCTTATATTTAGCATGCTTTCAGGCACTGCGGAGGCGTTTACTAAACATTTGTTGAACAATGCATTTTTTCTTGTGCCTAGGATTTAGTAAGCAATTAATATAAATATTTTTTGAGATGATATATTTCACTAGTTCCATGTTTTATATACGCAGTTAATCATTTATAAGCAAGCTATAAACAAATATGTATGCATATGTAATACAAAATATACAAGAAATATTAACATACTGGCTTGCCATATGCTTCATTCATACATGTGACCTGCCTTCAAAGAATTTCACTTCCAAAGGAAAACAGATATTAAACTATCAACTAAAGTGTGGTAAGTGCTGGTATGGAAAATTCACACGGTCTGGAGTGAGCGGAGCCTCACTGAGCAGGTGACAGGGAAGATGGTAGCTGGAGCCGTGCGCCAGCTGCCGTGAGGCATGGGTCTGAGTGAGCACTCAATTTGAAGCTGAGAGACAGGCTGACTGGCTGGAGGGGAGCAGGGAGAAGGGGCCGTATCAGAGAGTGTCTCGCAAATCGAAGTAAAGCCATTGGACTTGATCCCAATGGAAGACACGCGGGAGTTCTGAGTGAACACATAGCTTGATCCTATCAGAGAAATGTCATGTGGCTTTCCCCAAAATTCATACACTCGTTGTGTAAAGAAAGATCCTAGAGGCGAGTGACTTATTTAAGGGCCCGCTATGGCACTGCTTCGCTAACGCAGGTGACAGAGAATGATGCCATGGTTTAGGTTGGGAGTGGACAGATGGATTTGAGAGGATAGGAGAAAACTGTGTGGGGTTTGAGAGGAGCTCCGTTTGGTTGTCTGCAGCTCAAGAGAGGCGACACGGAAAAAAATGTGGGGTTGCTGCTGAAGCTTCAGGACGCCTCTCCTCCCCAGCGATGCCGCCCGAGATTCACAAGCAAGTGGACAGTAACTGGAGCCATGCTGTGCATGTGTCTAAGTTCACCACTTGAGTGAACAGTTTTTCTACAGTAGATAACTGACTTAATGATAAAATAATACTCAAAAGGTGTGTGCCATAGGCACACTTACGTTATACAAAAATGGTTCATTTTTTTCAAACGGACGATAATATATAATACAAATAAACATCGTTAGCAGACCAAGCAAGCCTGCTAACTCTCAAAGCCTACGGTGCAATCTAAGTCCGCTTTAGTCTGACGGTCTCAGGTTACCAAGTGGACAAGAGGGACGTTCGTAAACGTGAGCAGGCTGGCATTCATATTACCTGTGCATAGCCCTGGTTCTAGTAGATAAACTACGGTTTTATTCAGAACACAATGTAGCTCTGCTCTCTTACAAGAAATCCAAACTTTTAGTTATTTAAACGACATATATTTGCAAAGTGGTTATATAAAAAATCCTACAAATATCGGATATTTATATGTATCATATTATATTATTGTCACGATATTCTGGCCGAGGTGACAAAGGATAAAAAGGACATCACAAATCATTTGTAGAACTGATTTTTCTCTGCTCTATATACAGAAAAAGTTTGAAACACTTTCTCCCCATTTCTTTGCCGAAGAGCAGCGGTTGGATGCACAGGTGCCAGAGCCAGGCTTTCAGGATGAGTGCTGGCGTCAGACAGGACTTGAAGTCTCGGTGTGCCACTTAATACTTGTGTGACCATAAGCAAGTTCTTATCTTCTCAGCTTCGATTTTGCCATCTGAAAGAGTGTAACAGCACCTACTTCATAAGGATGTTTCCATGTCTAGATAAAATGACGTTGCTACTGTAAGTCCCCGGCGTAGCCCTCCTTCTCCACACTGTTAACGCTCCCGGCACGAAGCCGTGCATGTCAGCGTACGGGGTCAGCTACCGATAACCCCACACGAACATGAACATCAAGGGCTGCCTTGAGAGGGTTAAAACGAAGATGACAAAGTGCAAGTTTGGAGTACCCCGAGGTGTGTGTAAAGGGCCATGTCCCTGGGTCACCGCCAGGTATTCTGAATGGGACCCAGAGAGCACGCGCTCGGCAGTCAGTGCCCTGAGCTGGACAGCCCTGTGCCTCCGACGATGCAGACACTCTCACCGGAAAACCAGCCGGAAGGAGCAGTTTTGGGGAAAACCTCTGCATGTTAAACTCATGTGAAATTTCTTAGTAACTCATGTGTAAGGAATATAACTAAACATATATATATAACATTTGGCTAAGTGGTGCATCCAAGATCACAAACAAATGACAAGTGGGGGCGAGCATGGGTGGGTGTTCTGACACTAGCCTGGGGGTCAGGCCAGAAACATCCGGTTGTACTGTCAAGCTGTTTTGATAAATGCTCCGAGCACAATCAATCACCTAACAGTCCTTTCCTCTGTTGAGTGAGAATGACGGTGACTTTCCAACAAGGCATCAACAGTTGCTAAACTCTTTGCCAAAATAGAAGATTACAGAAATGGTTGAAAAGTGTGAACAGCATGCAAGAATTTGTTTCCTTCCTTCTTAGATAATAGCATACTAACAATTTCCTTAAAGAAGAAGAAAATATGGAAACTGATAATACTACTCAGTTGAATATATTTAGTCGATTTATTTTCAACTTGTGTGTGTGTGTTCTGTACAGCACAGTCGCTTCCAAGAGACTCGGTAAAATCTGGGAGGCAAGTAATGTCATCTGTGTACTCGTACATTCTCTTAGCAGCAGAGAAAGTGGTAGGTAACTAACAAATTCGGTGTGGAAGCAACCAGTCCTCTTCACTGAATTCACACAGTACGAAGCTATGGACAAAGATACGGACAAACGGTATGTCACTGAGGATGGCTCAGTAAAAGACAGTCTGGTATAGTCGTTAAAAATATCGGAACCAAACTGCTTGAGTTCAAATGTCAGCTCTGATGTCTTTGAGCTGTAGGACCCTGGGCAAGTTACGCAACCTCTCTGTGCCCTGGTTTCCTCCACCTACTACGGTGATAATAATAATGCCTACATCCAATGTTTTTGTGAAGATTAATTAAAATGTTAATGTATAAAGTAATTATAGCAATGCCTGCCATACTTAGTGAGTACTAAGTATTCACATTTAGTGAATACTTAGTGAGTACTAAGTATTCACATTTATTAAGGCCTGATAACAACATCTTAAAAAATCTAATCTTCAAAAAAATAAAATCTAACCTTCAAAGTAAGATAAACTTTACAATTAAAGGCAAGAGAAATTATTTTAGGATTAATATAACTCACTTTTACTGCTTTTGGCCAATGGAGTTATGTCGTTGGACGAAAAAGTGAAAAAAAATGAAAACTCCAACTTTTAATGTAGTCAGTGCTTGAACGATGTGGGGGATTAGGGGTGCTGACCTCTGAGCAGTCCAAAAATCTGCACATAACTTCTGATTCTTCCAACATTTAACTACCAATAGCCTACTGTTGGCCAGAAGCCTTACCAAAAACATATACAGTTGATTAACACATATTTGGCATGCTATATGTATTATATACTGTGTTCTTTCAATAAAGTAAGCTAGAGAAAATACAGTGTTATTTTTTAAATCATAAGGAAGAGAAAACACATTTACTGTACTTATTGAAAAAAAAAATCTGTGTATAAGTGGACCAGCATAGTTCAAACCCATGTTGTTTAAGGGTCAATTGTATTTTATTTTCTCTGTAAAGAAGAATGAACTTCTAAGTGAACACGAAAACTGCTAAAGTGAACTCTCAACTCCAGTTATGTGAATGCATAGATTACACAAGGGCCGCTCTATGTGGATTCCAATGTCCTTGCCTCAGGTGAAACACCATCATAGATGCTGAAGACTCCACAAGAACAACACTTTGCTATCACTGATGATCTTCAAAACAATATACAGAACAAGAGTTCTTATAATTCTGGAAAATGACACATGATGTTCCAGTTTCTTAAAAGCCACGTTATTTCCAAATATTGAGACTAATCTGTTTGCTAATTCAGAAGCGATTCCATATGGATCAGTGTAGCAATGGACAGAACGTAGAAAGCCTGGGTTTCTTCCAGAAAGACTAGAACCCTCGGTCCTAGTATGTGTTTAAGAAATCCAGTATATTTCAACTTAAGTTCATTATTTCCTTTGGTAGGGTTGGTAGATATGTTAACACAGAGGAATATGAAATAAAATAAAACCTCAAGTCAGTAAGGCATTTACAAAGGTCTGTCATGCTATCTTTCATTCATTCATTCACTTCATCATTCATTCAACAGATATTTAATAAATGCTAAAATTATACCAGCACAGAACCTAATTCCTTTATTTGAGAGAAATAGTGAGACAGTCATGCTAATAAATGGTAATAATGGATCAATGAGACATTTAAAATGTAAGTCAACAGGGTGTGGTTCCTTAATGGGAGATGAGAAGCGGTTGCTCCAACTGTGCATCGATAGTTCTCAGTGGTTCGCTGACAGGTGTTGACGCGGCTGCAGAGCGATCACTGAGGAGCCAGTTACAAAGGTGCAAGGGGACGGGAGGCCAGAGGCTCTGGGTCAGGGGATGGGGTAGGGTCCTGCTGACCTCTTAGTGCAAAATGCTCTTCAGGTGGTTTTGATATTCGTCTAGGCTTGGGAACCACTGAAAAGATGGTAATTGATGAAGAGCTTAATCATCTTTGTAAAATTTGGTAACTATTTCTGATAAATATAAAAATATGAGCTATAATATACAAAATAGAAAAATGAACACAAACATTTCTTGTACAAGAAACTGCAAAGTCATAAGACACAGATTTCCTAATGTCTCTCTCACGACTGTTCACACAGATGGGGCTGTAAACACTCAAACGGGCCTTCGACAGAGACCACGGTCTGTGTGATCTGCCTTGAGGGGCACGCAGGAGCTTGAGTAGCACCAAAACACTCTCATTTTCTTGATCTACTATAGACATTTAAACTCTAACCATTAACGTTCTATTCCTCAGGGTTAAAGCATTGACCGTTAGGAAAACGCACCCACGCCCGGGAAGAATGACATAATAAGCCCGCTCAGATATTAATGTTTTCACATTAATAAGTCTGCCATTTCCTTAACGAACAGGGTTTTGCCGAAAGTGTAACGGTTCTCATGCGGGATCGGCGACGGGCCCGTCTGAAACGGCGGCCACGCGTACATCTGCCCCGAGGCAGGATGTGGGGGGAAAGGGTGTCACATTTGAAAATGACTAATTTTATGCGGAATTTTACAACGGGGTAGGTACCAATGAGCAGTTTGCACTCAGAAGCGATTATTTTGCCATCACCCAAGTGCGTGCTGTCAGCAGCTGGAAGATCTTCTATAACCATCCGGACCCGGGGAGGCGGGGAGGGCGGCGGGAGAGGCGGTGCCACGCGCGCCCCTTGCACGAGAGGATCAGAGGATCGTGGGTCAATCCCATGAGCTGACCTACAGGCGACCCCACCCTATGAGAGCTCCGTTCATAATGAACTTCCTCTGAACAGCTTGTTTTCTACTGCTTTTCAAAATGTAGTTGAACAAATAAAAAAGCATTTCTCATTTTAAAATAAAACTGAAAGGACATGGGTCATAGCATAATCTTAGCAAACAAACACCAAAAGAAGTTTTAAAAAAGTGGGCGAGGGGGAGAGAAGGAGGGGACGAGGAGAAAGAAAAGACTAGACTAGCGAAAGCCAGAATAACGCCAGGTCGCAGAGCCATTAGAAGCCTCTGGCTTCTAATCCTTCACAAATTTTAAAGAAGCAATCACAAACAGATGAATTTTCTAATATTTCGCTTTCAACTTAAAGACCTTAAACTGTCTCAAAACTCCTGGACTGTTTATGGTAATGTTGTCCCCTGCTCGGAAATGTTTTTATAGAGAGAAATAAATAGCTCAGGGTTCAAGCTAAAATCTCTATGTATACTGAACAGATTTAGCACCGAGGATTGTGCCGATGTGCGTTGTGTGCATGATGTGTGTTTTCAACATGACACAAAGAGGAGCTGTTGGTCTCTTTGTTGCAGTGAAACACTTGTCATCCACAGTAACTGTGCAGAAATGGTGAACTTTCGAATTTCCCCATCATGATCCCAAGTGCTCACCAATTACTTCTCTCATCTTTACTTTGAAACAGGAGTCATTCTAATGCTGTCTCTGATTCTACTTTCCGAATAATCTCAAGCACATCCTGTAACTACTATAATTTCATTGACAAATGTCACTAGCGATGCTCCCTAGGAAGAGGGGCATAGTTTGCAGAGGAGGTCAGTCTCACAGGGTATGGAGGGATTCACGCAAGGTGCTGCAGCCACACACTGGAATATTATTCAGCCTTAAAAAGGAAGGACGTTCTGACATAGGCTGCAGCATGGATGCATTTTAAGGACATTAAACTAAGTGAAATAAGCCAGTTACAAAGAAGACAAATACCATACAATTCCACTTATATGAGGTACCTAGAATAGTCAGATTCATAGAGACAGGAAGTAGAATGATTGCTGCCAGGGGCTGGGAGGAGGGGATGGGGAGTTAGTGTCTAATGTGCACAGAAGTTTGGTTTTACAAGATGAAAAAGTTCTGGAGTTGGTTGTACGACAATATGAATAAACCTAAGACAAATGAATTATGTACACTTAGAAATGGTTAAGAAGGTAAATTTAATGCTATGTGTGTTTTTGCCAAAATAAAAATAATTTAAAAAAATATGTGGATGTGTCCAATTAAAAACATGCATACCCTGTGGAAGTGCACGCACACGTTCCAGACCCAGGACGTCGTCACAGGCTGTCTCGTTCAAGCCCTGAGTAATGGCTGTGTGTGGCTGCCGTGACCTGGGCTGCCTGTGCTGGACCAGACACTTTCCCGTGTGCTTCATGCTCTGCTCTAGCTGAGAGTCCACAGGTTTGCCAGCCTGGAATGGAATCTGGTTCTAGCATAGTCTCCAAATGACTGGCCAAACCTAGGAGCAAACATAAATCCCTTCACAAGACACCACGAAGCATCCAGGACTTTCACCCCACACCTGCATCTGGTGGAGACAGCCCGAATCAGGAGTCCATGTTCTGGGCGTGATACGAAGCTAGTCATGATGCTCGAAGTTTCCTGCTTTCTCTGGGAAGTGAGCTGTGCTAAGATGCAATGAACTCAGAAACACAATGAGTCAAAAATACTCTGGTTTCTCCTCTGAGGTTCTCATAAGATATTAGGAATAACAGGAATTATTTTGGCTGTCCCCGAGCTTCATTAGGAGTCCCTGTTTCTCTCCCTTCGTTCGTGACACACTGATGACTTTGGGTAACCAGACATGGAGGGAATGCCCTGAACAACCCTCAGGCTGCTCAACAGGAAGAGGAACCATCTTGCCTTCTCTTCTACTTCCCCTGGAGGACCCCGCCTTTTTTAAGGGGCGAGTGCTCATAAATACGGGCACTCTTTGTTTAAAGTCTATTTTCATAAAGGAGAAACTTAACCACAAAATAATATCCCAGTTGAAAAACAAACAGAAAAACAAAACGTTGGGTCTCCTTCATTTAAACCCTTTGATCCTTAGGCTAGGACACCGGAAGCTTCGAGTTTCACTACACCGACATGCATTTTACATCAGAATCAGAATTGAAGCACAGCTTCCGCCACCATGAAATCAGCATTAGCAAATTCAGGAATGGTGCCTCCTAACGATAAGATTAGGGTCATACTGTCAATCACATGAAGTTAACACTTTCATTCGACAAATCTTTTTGAACACATAATATATGCCAGGCATTTTATTTTAGGTGTAGTAACAGTGATGGAACAGATGAAAATCATAGCCCGTATTGAACATAAATTACGGCAGAGAGAATAAGACACTATACAATAAATCTAGTCAAGAGCAAATTGTACAGAATGCTAAAAGTGATAAAAACATGGCAAAAAAAATAACAAGTAGCGTGAGCTTATACTGATAGGAAGTGCGATGCAGAGGGGCGGGGGCAGCTCACTGTCACTAGGCAGGTGTCCTGGTAAAGGAAGCGAGAGGTACTCACAGGCACGAAGGAAGGGACGGAGCGCTCCAGGGAACGGAGTGCTCCAGGCCCAGAGCTGGAGCAAGGGCCCCAGGCAGGAGCATGCGGGCACGTGTCAGGACCAGCGGGGACAGGAGCTGGAGGGAAGCGGGGCTGAAGCGGGGGAAATGGACATCCGAACCATGCTGGCCGCTAGGACTCTGCAAGGGACTGTGAGTGAAATGGGGGGCACGGCGGGGATACGGGGAGAAAAGCCACGAGCTCTGGCTTATGTTTTACAAGAATCACTTTGGCTGCTTTGCTGAGAATAAACGAAAATGGGAAAATCAAGCAAAATCTTCTCCTCACCAAAAATAGTGGTGTGTACAAACGAAAAACGAACTCTTGACGGACTGTCAGGGTAAGTTCGTGCGCACTGTTTTTTGACAATCCTCGAGGAGAGCTAGGTCAGGAGCCTGGAGATCAGAGCCAACCTCCGCCACCAACCGAACAACTAAGTAGGAGCATCTCTAGGCTGTGACAAGGACCTAGAGTGTAAGACAAGGCCCAGAACGACAAAGTTATGGGGAAAGATTTACATGCAAAGTATGGGTTCAGAAATGAGAAATTTTAAAAAAGAAAACATTGCTATATCTACAAAACAGGAATTTCAATTTAGAGAAATGCGCTGAGCAAAACGGTGAAACTGTTTAAAAGAGAACAAGATAATTACAGAGAGAAGAGATTGGACCAGGGACCCGAGGGCCAGCCAGAGATGGCGACCAGAATGACCACCAGCAGAACTGCACGAGGTAAGAAGCATGATTTATGGGACCTGTGCTGCGTTGTTATTCGAGATTGTGGACACTTGGTACGATTTGTTTTTAATATAGGTGATGTGCTCAGTGTCATTTTGGTCTCGTCCCAACAACCCTCTCCCATGTAGTAAAACCATTAAAGAACCTTAGCACTGGCTTTGGGAAGATGATGCCTGAGGGAAGAGAAGTTCCCAGGATGTGCCAGGGAACCAGGTCCAGTGTTAAACTAATTGAATTCACTTTCTACGGAAAACTTTCTCTTAACTCTCTTTCTACATACTATCACTCAGCATCCTCGCCCCTTCAGTTTCGCCCCACAGAGGGCCCTCGATGAAACTGCTCGGGCAGGTGCTCGGCACAGCAGGCGACGGGGAGAAGCAGGGCTGAGAGGTGGAAAAAGACAGCGACTCCGCAGCTGGGGAGAGACGGGCACTGGATGCCAGTAGGAGAGAAGATGCTGGAGAAGACGCGCTTAGTATCAGCGAGGACGAGGAGGGGAAGAAGATGTGAGGCCTCTGCATTCCACGCGCCCACGGGAGGGCGTCCAAGGGCAGGGCAAAGCCCACCATAGGCCAGAGAGCCCCTGGGAGCGCGGGGCTGGGAGGTTTACAACACCAACAAAGTAGGTAGAAGGGAAAGCCACTTTAGAGGAGACGGAGTATGAGGCGTGAAAGCTAAACTCAAAAGAGGGATCCAGACACTCACAGATATGGGGGGCGCATAGAAAGCATGCTAACTCATGTTTCCCTCTTTACTTTGAAATGTTTTGTGGAATCTTTAATACCATGATTTTATTCGTTCTCTGAAATAAAAATGATCACTCTGACGAAATTCGAAACAACGGGTATGTGCACATAACACATGTCCCAGACCACACCCACTAAAGACTGGCACCGTTGATCGACCAGGGACGTCATTACATGCGAATGATGTATTAAAATCCAGGAATTCCTGAGAACAAAGATATGACATATTACATATTAAACATGGAAATAGAAGCCATGTTTAAAAAAGCATTGGAGACAAATAAAAATTTGTGAGTTTGCTCATTGCCGATATTATTAATTCTGATGGATACTGGCTGGAAAACATGCATTATCCTGACGCAAGTTTATACTGAGCTAGGGACTCTCTCGTTCAACATGACCTTCACCAATGTCACATTCTAACAACAATTTACTGAGGTACAGTCTAGGGATAACTTAAGCTTTTTAGTTTCAGATAGAAAATTTACACTGTTAGCCACCTAAGTGCCTCAAAAAGAGGCCTGAATTTGTGGAAAATGTATACATTGGGATCTCTGCCCCATCTCATCTAGATGGCCCAGGGATTCTCCAGCAGTCGCCATGGAAATTCCTGGGCTCATGGTCAGTCTAGCGAAAGGACTGTCCCGCAGCACCTGATCTGCACTGCCCTGCACATGTGACTCCCAAGTGAGAAGGCACAGGAGCTTCTGGTGGCAAATGGTAATGATGCAGTTCTAGGTCGAATCCAAGGTAAAATGTGGGGCACCGTAACTTTCCTACAGGATGCTTGTAAAGGCGATTTAGACATTGTATGTAACTTCCTTAGCCTGGCATCAGGCACATGGTAACTTTACAGTTAAGTGGTGGCTTCCAGGACACATTGGCTGAGCTAGGGCAGCCGCCCTGCTCCAGTGCATTGACCAGTACCCACGGGTAGAATTCTAGTGGAAAAAGACGCAAATGCCCAAAGCTCACCTTTTGAGCAAACTGTATTTGCATTTACAAATTGGTTCAATGATTGCTTTTAAGAGAAAATGAACTGGAGATTTGACCATTTTGTTTGGAGACCCCGCTGATAGCGGGGTGGCCCGAAGCTGGGAAAGAGAATCGCTGATTGTCAAGGAAGTCCAAGCAGTGTCGACTGCACAAAGGTGTAGGTGTCACAGGGAGCACTACTGTGGGAGCGAGGGGCCGCGGGCGGCGACGTCGTCCTGACCTGGCCATCCCCCAAGCGGCGAGTGTGCGCAGTGGCCCCTGAAAGCAGAAGGTGCTCCAAGACTGTCTTGCAAGGCCCAGGGCTCTGAGGTGCTCTAGACGTCCCTGTCACCCTCCTCAGTGACATGCCTCTTCAATCTGGAAATTCTTTCCGTTTCGTTCTGAGAAAGGCTTCTGCATTGTTTCCCCGTTAAGACTTCCCCCTGCACTCTCTTCCCCACTGAATTTCTGGAACACTTAAATTAGAGGCCCCCCTCAAGTGGCCGGTGGCCCTGGCTGCCTGTTGCCATTCACATGCAAGCTGCATGGGGGGCCTGTCCACTTCACGGCAGAGAGACAGCAGGCCTGGGCAGCGATTTTTAATGGGTGGCCTCTCAATGGTCATTATGTTTAGGTTGGTTCTCTGGGTAGGTTGTTTTCCAGAAAACGCTCCCCCAGCCTCCCTGCTTAGCCAGCTGTTGTCACCTGATGCTGGACAGGAGAGGAGGTTCACTCCACGGACTTTCACACAAAACCCTGTACTTAATCCAGCGCCTGCTCCTCTTTCCACTGTCCCAGAGTTATCAGTCGCTCCTCAACCAGAGAAGGTGGAGTGTGAGTTTATCTCTCTTCCTTTTCACGTGTAAGCAACCGTCTGAGCGCCAAGGCAAAGTCAGCGTCTGCGCTGCATCTCGAAGCTGGCGGCTCCGAGCATCTACGTCGACGTGCGCCGTTCACCAAGGCGACTGAGTCAGGTACTTCTCTCTGGAGTCTGATTCACATTAAACTACCTTTCTACTTTTTCTCCTCTAATTGCTCATATTTTTGAGCAAACTGTATGATTTAAGGAACATCCGATTTCACCACTTTTATCTGAAAAGCGTCCTCAACCTCCAATTTGAAACAACGGACATAGCGAGGCTCAGTTTCCAGCAGGAACGACAAACTGGCCATTCGCACGCCACTGCGCTGTCCCTCCGACGCGGGATCAAGCGCCAAGGAAGGAAAAGGAAGGAAGCGACCCCCACGCCCGACCCGCGCGGCCCCCTCCCACGGCGAGAGCGGGGGTCCGGAACTTTCCATTTGAGGAGCACCCCCTGATTTTTCTTTGTTTTGCCGATTTTTAAAATGTAAAACATAAATGTGCCTTCTGACTTCCTAGGACGGGAATAAGTGGCCACTTTTTGAGGAACCTTCAGAATTCAGTTAAACTAGTAAATAACAGCGGGGAAAATCGTAAACTTACAGAAGTCACCCTAAAATACGAATCTCTCAGTTCTATAGTGAGGTGTGTGGCTGCTGCTCCTCTCTGCACCCCTATTCTTGATGTCTACATGGACAGCTGAGCCCCTGAGGGACACCTGGCTCAGTCCAGCCGGCCACCCACGTCTGGGTTCGGCACTGGGGAGCCCGCTTCAGCGCCCACGAAAGCCAGCATTTTCCAGCTTTGGCTTAATACCAAGGAAGGTGCTGTTCTGTTTTCTCCTCTCTCGATTATTTGTTTTATTTCTTGTTAGATTCGGAACTCATACTGGGAAGAGGTGACTTCCTAAACCCCAACAGATACAATCATTTCCCAAGGCACAGGTTTGACAAATTGATTGAACTACTAACCTATTCCCAATACATAAACATATTCCCTAATAATTTGCATTTTGACAGTATTTAATTTTTTTCTTAGTTTAAAATAACGACAAAGATCCTTTTGATAATTTTCCTTAGCAGCCATCTGACCTACTGTATGATGAGCTAACTGGTTGACTTGCGAATGGCTCACTTAGGATCAAAAAAGATAGGAGATGGGTGTCTTCACAGTTCTTGAAGTTTTTATCTGTCCTTTCACCTACTGACACTGTTACCATTTGAACAACAATTCTGTGAGGCTGTACTTTTATATCTACATCTCAGAGGAAGCCGAAGCTTACAGAATTAAACAACTTTCTTATTGTCACAGAGCTAACAGCTGACTAGACTATTATATTTACCTACATATGTTTACACATGCATCACATACATACTCCAATATTAGGGACAATGCGATTGCAAATACTAAACCAATGTATTCTACTTTTTCTCCTCTAATTGTGTTAACTGTAGCCCTTCCCTTTCTGTCAAGGGCACAAAATGGAAATAACTTGATTATCTTTAGCAGGAGACACTGAATGACAGGTACACAGAGAAGAGACCTGCTGAATTCCAGGTGTTCTCGTTCAGCTTATCGAGTGCTAAGCAGGGGCTCGGATCCCCGATGCCCCAGACGTTACAGACTGTGCCCCGTTCTCCCCTGGGGGTTAACTGTTCGGCTAGTGTCCAGAAGAAGGGTACGATCTAGGAAAAGCTGCCCTTTCCTGGGTCCTGGGAAATAGTGGAAGAAGGGAGGCCAAGAAGAAAGGAGGAGGAGGCCGGGGGTTAGAGGAATGTATTCCCAGTTCGCCCTTCTCTCTCCATGGCCCACGGGATGAAAGGGCAGGTTAAAGGAGAGAGAATAAAGCAAAGAGAAGCAGAGAGAAGCAGAGAGAAGCAGAGCTCGCTGATCATGTCCTCGCCACCGATCCTGAAAAGAAAGGCAGCCCTCTCCAGCCTGGAGTTTACAGCCACTCAAAAGTGACCTTGGCTGGGGTCTGGGCAAGGGAGACCATGGAATTTCCATCTCCTGGCCCACCTCAGTTCCTGTGAGGTGGGGACAGGCTTGGAAGTGACCGAGGGGCTGCCTGAGCAGGCCATTATAGCAGGGAGAGGGGTCTGCAGAATGCCTGCCTAGTTAGAGCCGAATGGGACAAAGTGACCTCACAGAGGCCTAGGGACCCACCAGCAGGTGCTAAAGAGAGGGCCGCCAGCCAGGGAGAGCCATCAGGCTCTGACTGTGCCAAAACAGACCAGCTTCGATGCTGCCACTCAACCAGGTTTCGTCCTTAAGTGCTGATAGGGCAAGAGGGGTGGAGGGGGTGGGGACAGCATCCTGGATCCCAAAGGAGACGGCCAGAGGGCCCACGCGCTCAGTGAGGTGCATTGCACGCTCCAGGGTGTACCGGACGCCACACACGCGTCTCCACTCACTCGTGGGGGTGAAGGGGACAGATCACTTCCACTAGAGAATGAGCGGTACCTAAGACACCGTTTAAATTATTGCTTCAAAATGAATGCTGAAAGTGTAACCAGCAGTTTAGAGTTAACATAAAGGAAATGTATTTTATCTGCACATCTGTGTTGTACCGAGAACAAAAAATTTGACTACGTCACAAAGAGTATTTATCAAGTTCTTTTTTAAATGAGGGAGCAAGTTCAGAAAGACAGCTTATCAGTTTTAATAAGATCATAGGTAAGTCAAACAGTAATTCTTAAATATTTATTTGATAGCATAGTTACAGCTTTGTTTACTCTTGAGAGAGCACAATCATAAAAGTTTAGCGAAGAATTAAATTTAAGTTCCTGAGATACTCATGAAATATATGAGTGCTCCAGTCAATCATTCTAAACAACGATGTGTCTCTTAGAATAAGCTCTTCTAGTCATTCGGAATTAAAGACCTCGATCTAGTTAATTTAATTATATGTAACTTTGGTACATTTCTACCCTTTGACCAATATCCCTTTTCCCACCCTCAGCCCTGGTAAGAAAATCTTTTTTTTTTTTTTTTTTTGGTGGGGACACTGAATGTTCCCAGGCCACTACTGCGTGTGTTCTGCCGTCTGACATCGAGTTTTCACCCTGGT
>NW_024352947.1:5079565-5125638 GCF_902729225.1 Pteropus medius | reverse complement strand
CTGTTTACACCGGTCCTACCAGTTACTTATTTGGAACCATTAAGTACAGTTTTATAAAATGTTATGTATACATTCTACTTTACATTAGGTCTCTGGATTATTTTCTCAGCGTTTAGCTAAGATCTTCATATTCTACAAAACTTATTTTAAATGTTGAGTTAAATACGGAATCCTTCTTACTAATGGCATGCAGAAATTTATTTCCTCTTTATTCTATTTGAAATTTTTCATGAAGATAATTTCTAAGTAACTAAAGTTAGAAATGTATACATCATCTCATTAAAGAGTCCCCAAAATGGCTAAGAATTGAGCTTCTAAAAATCGCTTTTTGCTATTAAATTTTTTATAGAAATCTGTGAGAGGAAAGTCAGCATGCTTTTGAACCGTTTCCGGTCCTTGCTCCAGAGCTCATGAAAAAGAGGAAGGACCGCTTTAGATAAACCAGCTGCTGGATTTCCTAGAATAGTAAATTACTCTCACACTCCTATGTGATGTGATCCTGCCACATTTTTTTTCCAGCAGGATTTCCTCATTTTCCACAACTATTTGTTTCCACTCAAAATGAGCTTCCTACAAACAGCCTCTTGTCAAACGTGCACAGAGTGAGCTATCTGCGCAGACCTGCCATAAACAAAGAGACTCTTCATTATATCCATCTTCCTTTAATTGTCACAAAATGCAACTTTTTCATTTAAATTTTGCCTCCTTGCCTTGAAACAAATCACTGCTATAGGATAAAAAGATTTAAAAAACCCATGAAGTCACTTGGAATTCTTCGTGATTAGTAAATTAAATTGTAAACTTTTTTGAATTAAAAAAATAGCAAGAATGAAGAGGTCATTCATATATCTGGAGTCATATAAAAATAACTCAAATCTCTATTTTTTTTTCCAGCTTAAGCCATTCTTATCTCTTCTACCTTTCCTTACTTCCTCAAATACTGCTTATTTTAATAACATTCTGATGACTCTTAAGTTAGCCATCTGAGACACTTCAACAATTTTATGCACACTCTAAGCTGACCTAGTCTTCCTGATTTGAGGTGAGCCACGTCTGTGATGATCTACTTATTCTTAAAAACAAATAAATATTCGTAATTTTGATTACATACAGTAAGAGACATAATTTGGTCCTGGATGGATCTCCTCACGGTTTCTTGTTCCTCATCATCTTTGGAATAAAGAAAACACCTCCCTTCTTGAGAAGCTGTACACTGAACTGGCAAGTCTCTGAGAGTGTGACATTTCTGGAAGATAACATAAATTCATCTGCGCGAATTATAATGATACAATTATAGTGATGGCATAAATCAAAGGTCTCTTGAAACTCCCAACAGCAATTCATTGTTTCTTTGCCTATATAAGTGATGAACTCCAGTCCCTTCCATTTCCTACCTGTGAAACTCTCCTTTACACAGTAAAACGAATATTTGAGTCTGTTGAAATCTTCTAGAGGAATGCTACTGATACACACATCTAGACGAAAACTCAATCATTAAAGCTCGATAAGTTTGGATGACAGACCCAAACCCTTCAGTTTTACGGCATCCCATTGGCAGTTCTGGGGCTGCCGCACCCGTCAGACTGGGGTATGGATTTCAGTTTTATAACTTACTAGTGCTGCGAACCACAATCTCTGAGCTGTTTCTTCATCTAATAAAAGGGGACACTATCTATTTTGCAGGGTTGTTATGAGGATCAAATGGCTTAAATGTAAATATGTAAATGAAAAATAATGAGGATGGTCCCTTACGAAGCCTCAATGGAAGTGTCCCCACTTTCTTATCTTTTATGTCCAGAAGTCACCACACACACACATGGCATACATGGGTTGGGTCAGAAGTGACTGTGGCTTCTAGTGAGAAAGATTTTCAAACTTCAGAATGTTTTGGCCCCATTCATAAACACTAATATGAAAATAAAAACGATTGGTTAAAAGCTGTACACTGAACTGGCAAAACACACTTATGTGTGCTATGGTGGGTGGGGTACGATAAGCCACGTAATAGTTGGTGGGAAAAGAAGTTGATATTTTGGGGGTATGGCAACTATAGATCAACACATAAAAATTTAAAAATATTTTTTTTGATGGAGAAATTCTGCTTGCACAATTTATAGTAGTAAATCTTCATGGCTATATTCACTAATCTGGTAACTATTTCATGTCCTTCACACAGGAAGCACTATTCCTGGTGCTGGGGATGGAGCTGTGAGTAAACAAGGCCGAGTCCATTCGCTGCTTGCATAGAGCTTACAGTCCGAAGAGAGGAAATATAATAAACAAATACATGAGCCTTTAAGAAATTGCACACACGTGAAGGAAACAAGTGTGGAGGTCCGTATGAGAGTGACTGCAGGGCTGCCACACACTCACAGGCGGGAAGCCGCTGCCAGAGATGACACTTCCACCGAATCCCGAACTGAAGAGGAAGAGACAGCTGGAGTGCGAGGGCAGAGGAAGGCAGCTCGGCCGGCAGCGCGAAAGTGGAGGGTGGCAGAAGCGGGGGACAGGGGCAAAGAGGAGGGAGGTGGCAGAGGCGGAAGAGCAGCGCAGGTCCTGGTCCTCTGGGGCCCCGACAGCCATAGGAGGTGTGGAAGTGGCTCGGGAATTCCGAAAGGCCCTGAACCTGTCGGTTTGTGAGCCAAGGAGAGATGCGATGGACACAAGAGCGGGAGAGGGAAGAGCCGGTAATAAGCGTGGACCAAGCGGCCCAGGCAACAGCCGACGGGCTGGACCGGACGGGGCTGTCAGAGGGAGAGGGCAGACCGGGGATGCGAGCTGAAGACCGGGCCACTGCAACCCCCGCCAGACCGAGAGCGGAGCATGGCGGAGGGAGAAGACGAACGCCTAGGCTTTTGCCTGCATCTCCTGGGAAAGGAGTGACGTCTGCAAAAGGGAGACGAGAGAGGTGGGGGGTCAGCAAGTTATAGGTGGGGTTTGGAAAACCTACAGATCTGGTTAGAGCATGTCAACCGAGGACTAGCGACTGGGCATTCACGTAAAGATGTCATCGTGGCTGAAGTGGACTTGTACTTCAGAACTGCCGCTGCCATACAGATCTGGACATAGTCAAAGATTTATACGCAAGGATGTTAAAAAAAGTTACAGTACAGAATGAACGAAAACAAACTAAATGGTCGCTAATATGCAATAAATTATGGTACATCAGTACAATAATGTTATTTATCCCTTAAGCTAGATTTTAAAATATTATTTAGAGGAAGGTAAAAATGGGAAGACAAAAATTTATTGCTATATCATTAGGAGGAAAAAGGTATGAGTAATGTAACCCCTCATTTGTTTAAATAAACGTAAATTTTAAGTCAAAAGTAAAAAAATATTTCAAGAGTTACACTGGAGGGTTTCAGCGTTAAGAGTTGTTTTGTATTACCTTTTGTATGTTTTTGTATTTTCAAATTTATAAAAATATTGAAAAATCATAAAAGCCAATATTAAAAACAGCTTATGAGTTACAATAAAACAGCTGAAGGTATTAAAGAAAGATTTAGCAAAAAT
Organism: Pteropus medius; assembly: GCF_902729225.1. Lineage (NCBI taxonomy): Eukaryota > Metazoa > Chordata > Mammalia > Chiroptera > Pteropodidae > Pteropus > Pteropus medius. Next base: position 5,122,122 of record NW_024352947.1, on the reverse strand, counting down.
AGTTTAACAAGATTCAATTTCCTAACCTTACTGCAAATTTATTAACTGAGAAGTGGAAGTATTGATATATTTTCTAATTAATTTGCTTATATAATAGTATAGTTTAATATTTTTTCATAAAGAAAAAAATTTCTCAGTACGTTTATTTTTCCTGTTCTTTGCATACATAAATTTTGGTCCCAGAGAATTTTGCACACAAAATGCTATACTTTATCATTTGTGTCTTTTATTATGAATAAGTGGTATACAGTCCAGCCGTCATTCTTAAATTTACTTGGAAAAACGCAATGTGACATCTACTTCCGTTAATTCCGAAACATTTGGAGCAGGGCCACAAAATGTTGTGCTTCCTCTTACTGACTGGTTTGGATGACACACTGGAAATTCCCGGTGGGAATCGGGCTCTGCACTGACAAAATGGGGCAGCGTGGACAGGCCCATCACGGCCACTGGAATAGCGTTCTATGCGCCTGCAGTTAGGGAATTAATGCAATATTTCGCTGATCAAATATGTGTTCTCTCCACCATCCAATGAAGTATAACGATATAATTAATTCAGGCACAATAATTGTTGATTAGCTTCCTGCACGTGACAGTAATGCCTTATTTACCAAGTTGAATCAATCACTGTGCTCTCTCATGAAATTCTTCCTAATTCTCGCTGAAATATTAAGAAGGAAATCTTACATTTAAAAATATCAACTGCTCAGAATTTGGTGTCAAAATTCGATGCAGTAGTTAAACTGCTTCAGGTTAGTTTGATTAACAACAAAAGTCAGTTGTGGGCATTCAATTAGACATTTTTCAGTTAGGGAAAATATGCTGTATGATATTCAGGGTCAAGGTTTAGGTCAAGGTTATGCTGAAACCCAAGTTTCGATTTTAAATGCAAGTGTTTAAATAAGCATTCAAATCCATATTAGAACATTCTTTTAGTAAATACACTGGGGGAACAGTCTTACCAGACACGTGAACTAGTGAATCCAGGTAAAATGATCATAACCCAAGTCCAGCATATCAGCTAATTATCAATGGCTTTCTACAGACTGTGAATATTGGAGGCAAATTGTTTTGCTTATATGATGTATTAACAGGTTATAAAACTCATAGACTTAGGAGAAGGACGTCAAAGAGAAAGGGGTAGAGGAAGGCTGTTGTGTTGCACTGCTGTGTCTAGGAAGAATCTGTACCGGCAGGAACGCTGTGGACGAGGGGATGAGATGATAAGGAGGCCGTATCAGTGAAGGACAATTCACTCAGCCCATTTACTGGGCTTCCTCCAAGTGCCCAGCAGTGTGACAGGTTCCATCTGGAGTTACAAAGGAAAACTGGTAATACATACGCAAGAGATGCTCAGAGTCCAGTTAGGGACAGGAAGATGGACGTGTAGACCGTTCCATAAATAGTAAGTAATGGCAGAGGAGCTGGCTCAGGTGACTCAGAACACTTACATGAGGCAAAAACTGTGACTGATATTGTAAAGGATGTGTAGGTGTGCTCCAGGCACAACAGAAGGCGAAGGCATTCTAGACACAGAGAGGACACTGGCCCCGTAACACAAAAGACCTCACCACGATTAATAGTTGAGAACGAAGACCAGAGTTTAAATGTTAGAGGTTGTGGCTGGATGTGTTTGGAGAATATCTTGAAATCAGATATTGTAGGACATTTTATTCTGGTTCAAAATGCCTAGATTGTAATCACAAGGCAAAGGGAGTGTGGCAATGGAAGATATTTATGCAAAGAGTAAAATATTCAGATTTGTGTGTTAGAAAGAATTCCAGTGGCAAGGACTATGACGTACCTGAAAGAGTAATGCTAGACAGAGAGACCATTAAAATGTTTATGGCAAAGTCTAGGTACAAAACCAAATAGTACTCATAGCAAAGTAGAGAGGGGTGCTTTAAAGCAGGGTCCCCACCCCCGGGACACAGACTGGCACCTGCCCAGTGGCCTGTTAGGAGCTGGGCCGCGCGACAGGAGGTGAGCGGCAGGCGAGCCAGAGAAGCTTCATTTGCATTGGCAGCCGCTCCCCAGCGCTGGCATCGCCTCAGATCACCAGGAGTTAGATGCTCACAGGAGCACGAGCCCCACTGTGAACTGCGCATGCGAGGGACCCAGGTTGTGTGCTCCTATGAGCACCTAACGCCTGATGATCTGAAGTGGAGCTGAGGCAGCGAGGCCAGTGCTGGAGAGAGGCTGCAAATACGGATTAACGTTAGCAGAGAGGTTTGACTGCTCATTGCTTGCAGACTCATATGAAAACTCTATCAGTGAGTGGCAAATGACAATTAAGCTGCACCTGGTGGCAGGCTTTATAGTGGCAAGTGAGCTGATGTGACTCAGTTGTAGAGCTGCCCCTGGTGGCAGGCTTTAGGGTCAGAATCTGACACTTATTTTAGTCCACGCGTGGCCCGCTCGCTATTTTATTTACCACTTTCATCCGCGCCTCTTTCCTGCGCTGCGCGCTTGTCTCAGACGCGGTTGTGTTAAGCCCACAAGCCAAAATGAGTAGAAAACAAACATCGCTGGAGAGCTTCTTTGAAAAGGGGGAAACACCCAATGATGAGGCAGCAGAAGACTCTAAGCCATTCCCTCCAAAAAAGAGAAAATACCAAGAGCCTGACTTCAATTACGGGTTCATTGCAGCAAGTGATTCACATTCTCCACATCCGCTTTGTATAAAATGTGGGGACCAGCTATCCAATGGAGCTACGATACCTGCAAAACTGCTCTGCCACATGGACGCCGAGCACTTTACATTAAAAGAGAAGCCTTTGGAGTTTTTCAAAAGAAAAAAAAAATGTGAACACAAAGAACAGAAGCGATCGTGGAAGGCCGCCCCTGCATCAAACCGAGCGTCCTCGCCGCGGCTAACCGCACTGCGAACGCTAAGAAGGCCTTTCCTATTGGTGAAAAGTCGATCCCGCCCGCTGCTAAGGACATTTGTCGTGAGCTTTTGGGAGAGGCTGCAGTTCCAAAGGTGGCACGTGCCCCTCTATCGGCTGGCCCCACAACAGACGGACTGATGAAGCAGCAGAGGACACTGAGGCACGATCGTCAGAGGACGAGTGAGCGCCATGGCGATGCGGTCCGGCTGACGCGTCCACCGATGCTGACGACAAGGCAACGATGCTTGTTTTTGTGCGATACACTTTTCAGGAGGCTGTGTGTGAGGACGCGCTATGTGCGATTTTGTTGCCAACCAACACCACAGCTGCAGAACTATTCGAGTCTTTGAATGATCACAGATCAGGAAACCTGAGCTGGTCATGTCGAGTGGGTACGTGCACGGACAGAGCGGCTGCCGGGACCGGATGGCTTTCTGGTTTCACCGCTCGGGTCACAGAGGTCGCTTCCAAATGTGAGTCTACGCACTGTGTCCTCCAGAGAGAAATGCTGGCTAGCCGGAAAATGTCACCTGAACTTAACGACGTTTTGCAAGATGTGAGTAAAATCATCAACCGCACTAAAGGACGTGCCCTAAACTCACGTCTGTTCACACAGCTCCGTGAGGAGATGGACGCAGAGCACGCACGTCTTCTCTCATACACGGAAGTGAGGTGGCTTTCTAAAGGTCGGTCACTAGCCAGAGTTTTTGATTGATGACCGCGCTCCAGAGATTTCTTTTAGGAAAACAGTGACCACTGGCAGCACATTTCAATGACGCAGAATGGATCGCAATACTTAACCTGTGTGACATGTTCAATGTGCTTAACCAACTCCATCTGTCGCTTCAGGGCAGAACGACAAACTGCGTTCAAATCGGCAGGTAAAGTGGCTGCATTCAAAGCCGAGCCGGAATTATGGGGGTGACTAGAGAACGTTGAGATTCTTGACATGTTTCAAACATTAGCAGAGATTTTGAAAGAGACTGAGCCAGGGCCTTCCTTCTCCCAGCTGGGGCACGATCACCTCTCAGGTTTCGACAGAGTTTGAACGTTACTTCCCAACCACAGAGGACGCCCGACCTGGGGATGAATGGATCCTGTGACCCATTTGTGAATGAGCCAGGTGAATCGGCTTTGTCCGCGCTGGAAGAGAATCAACTGCTTGAGATCGTAAATGACAGTGGCCTTAAAGGTATGTCTAAGACAACTTCAAATCTCCATATGTTCTGGATTAAAGTCAAGGCGGAATATCCTGAGGTTGTCACAAAGCACTGAAAAGCCAGCTTCCATTTCCAACATCCTGTCTTTGTGAAGCAGGGTTTTCTACAGTGACAGCAACCAAAACGAGCTTGTGTAGTAGACTGGACATAAGCAACACACCCTGAGTGTCACTGTCTCCCATCACCCCAGATGTCACCATCTAGTTGCAGGAAAACAAGCTCAGGGCTCCCGCTGATTCCACATTATGGCGAGTTGTATAATTATTTCATTGTATATCACAGTGTAATAATAATAGATATAAAGTGCACAATAATGTAATGTGCTTGAGTCAGTCCGAAACCATCCTCCCCGCACCCCGTTCCGTGGAAAAAATGTCTTCCATGAAATTGGTCTCTGGTGCCAAAAAGATTGGGGACTCCTGTTTTAAAGGACATTAAGCAATAGAATCACCTGGATTGGTCACTCATTTTGATTAAAGAGTAAAGTGAACTTAGGAAATGACTCAGAAATTCTAATGGACAACTGCTGGCCACTGCCAATAGCCATGACAAGGTTTGAGGGAAGAAAAAGAAGGTGTAATGAATAAATAAGTTGACATTTGGACTTACAAACTTATAACTGCTTTTAGGATATCATTAATTCATCCCTTCAAATAACATTTGTGAGGGATTCCTTCAGAGATCACTACACTAAGTGCTGGCTATCAAGACAGAGACACCGAGACACCACGGAGGTGCCAGAAAAGAGTAAATGAAGCGAAGGTTTCGGAAAATGTTTGAGTCACAAAGGACCAACTAACTTAAGAAGAATGAGGAGGGATTAGATTAATAACAGTGGTTTTCTCTTTCGACTGTGACTCCCCACAAGAAAAAAAAAACACATTTTATCATGTAACGGAGCACGCATACACATAGACATATAAATAAAACAAAGGCTTTATGAAAATAATTATGGAATGTACTCTGATTTTTTATATTTTGTTGTATTTCATTTAAAAATGCTGGTGGGAATCTACTAAAATAACTATGTGACTGATTCCTAGGTCACCTCGAAGTCTGAACAACACTGACAGAAGTTTGCTAGAAGGCCTAACTTCGTTCAGAAGCCAGCTGAACAAAGAAGTGTGGGTGTCAGGAGCATTGCCATCGAGTCGCCTTTCTCATTAGCAGGCAAAAGAGAGTCTGAACAAAGAAAGAGGACTCTACTAATTAAACGGCATCTCCTTGCTCTGCACAGCCCCTGAGGGTCTCCTGGCCTAAGGCATGAAAGAAAGAATGAGATTAAAGTCTAAGATCTACTTAAGTTTTAAATTAAAAAAAAAAAAGAAATACCCTGTGTTATTATTTCCTAAGCTTGCGATTGATCACTCAAAGAAATTAATAAGCAGGAATATAATTTAATTCAACTATTTGCTTCCTCCTATGTGCCCTGTTTTGTGTTATTTCCCAGGGAGAGTTAACAACAAAACTGAAAGAAACAACCTGAAACTTTATATATAATGATTATTCCTGTCTTAGACTCACCATTTCTATCTTTTAATTTATCTTATGTGCCTCCTCCTTGAGGAAGTCTCTGACATTACTATAATCTGTTTAATGGATTTCAACAGGCTCATATTAGGAAGAGCAGGTACTGAAATGCTTTTTTAATTACTCCATTTCATTAGAGTGCTACACAGTTCAGGACGTTAGTACTTAGGGTGGGGATCCGATGATAATGACTTTGTCAACAATTTTTATTTTGACAGAAATCTCTTTATTTCGCCCCCTACATAAAGTAACAGGAAAAGGCAAAATTAGCCATGAGGGAGATTCATGCTCCTGCACCTCTACGTTCTTTTGCCCCATCATTGAAAGGCCATTAGACATTATCATTTGGCTCCATTATTTTTAAATCAAGATTAAAAACAACAACAACAACATTAAATTAAAAATGAATTATCAAGAATTACTGCAAAAACTTTGGTGGCACATTTGTGTATCAAGCAGTAATGTTTACATCAATGGCATGAAAGCTGAATGATTTTGATTTGGGAAACCCACCAAAATCACGTATTCAGAGAACCTCAAAAGTAGTTAACTTTTCAAACGTGAACTTTATCAAAAGAAACTATTTTTAAATGCATAGTTTTGATATTTTTCATCATCTCCTCAAAGAGGAACGGACTACTTTATCACTGTGATCTAAGTAAACAAAGTTTAATATTTACTTACTTGCTTAACTTAACAACGAGGTCATTTTATCATATCAAAAAAAATTGCTAAAAATGACTGATTCACTTTCTAGTTGGAAAACTGACGCAGCATCGTGCACGGCTGACACTGTTCTTCCAGTGTTTGAATGGTTGCTTTGCCACAGCTCTAGGAGCGCACCGATATTTCATTTCTAATTAAGTGATGTATAGGAACCAATGACTCCGGTTCTACAAACAACATTTACGCGATTAGGTAATAAAAGTGCATCCGTGCTCCTCCACGCTTCAGCATAGAGACGACCTGAACTGTAATTAAAGAACAAAGAATTGAAAATTGCTTCTTTCCCTTCAGGGTAATTCCGACCCCTTTGAGTCTCACAGTGTTCAAGTTTTCTGTCTCCCATCAGCCAATATGACCTCTCAGTGCGATCTGATAATGTATAGAAAAGCTTAAAGGTACTTCTCTTTAGATTCTAGAACACCTAGATATTCTTAAAATGAAGAAAATAAGGTAGGATACAGATGGAGAATTTTCAAACAAAGATAGGTATTTTATCAAAATTGTAATTTATGGAAATGATCAAAATATGAATTTTTGGTAAGAATTTCAACCTTTGTAATCTAAAACAAGGCTTTAAAGTTCAACACAAGAATTCCTTTTTTGCTATAAAAAGGCGTTTCTTTTATTTAAAATTGAAAAATACTACTATCTGTATATACATACAGTAAATGATATATATCACTTTATATAAATGTGTGTACACATATATACATATATACATATACACTTATTAATTTATACAGACACACACAGAGACACACACACACATACATACACATTCTACTCCCTTCCTTTCCACACCTTCTGCCCTCACTGTCCAATGGCTGCCTAGAAACAGAAAGTCCATGAGGACAAGAACTTGATTTTGTTCGTAGCCCAAAGGCCTACTACAAATAGGAGATCCATAAATATTCATTGAATGAATAAATGGAATACTTGAGTTCTCCAGCTTCAAATATTTAACTAATGTAATTTAAAACATTATTTTCTTCTTAGATCATTTAATTCTGTCAAATTTCAAATGATTTCAAAATATTATAATTAATTTAATAACACCACTCCTTCTTCAAAACTATCTCTGCCTCCTAGGCTTATTTGTTATTACCTTTATGTTCTCCTTGTTTGGGTAAGTGAACAGTTTAGTGCACATCTAAGGGACAGTAACACGCTGGTAATATTTGTCCAGCACAGAGATTAGCAAAATATGAGATGAGTCAACAACATTCTTTTAAAATAACTGAGCTGAAAAGAGAGAGTTAATGCGAAAGCATTTGGTGGTGGCTGCCTGGTATACATACAGAAGACACTTGCTGAAACCTAAAATCTTAGTCTTCATCTTGTAGAATCAATCACTACCACACACATTCACTGACCGTTAAAGTGGAAAAAAATAAGACATAAGAAAACATATTAAATGAAGGTATTATTTGACTTTAAGAATAAACTGTCCAATCTAAAAATAGCTAATGCATTCTACTGAAAGACAGCTGAATGTACCTGCTACCGAGGACATATCTCATAGAAATATAGATTCTCATCTTTATTCATATTTGTTGCATCAGAAGAATAGAATGGGAAATATTTAATTATAATTTTATAAACTATATTCTCCAGGATATTAAATGAGCATGATTTCAACCCTGAAGCATATTCTATTTTCAGAATTAATTTTATTTCGAAAAGAAAATTAGTTTTCTAATTCCATATATACCATAATATATGCTTCCATATTTATATGTCAGTCCTACGGTGGTGAGGCTGTCACAAATATAAGTTATATAGTATGCATGTAAATCAGTGGTACCCACTGCATAGTATACAGCTCCTTTTTTGTAAAATAACACTGTCTTTGCAGACCTGTTCTGAAGATTTAGTGATTATGTGGCAGTGAGCTCCTACTGCACAGTCACTAGCTTAGTAAATGGGTAGTCACTATTATTATGATAAAATTTCAGCATACAACTGTAAGTCCTTTAGCTAAAAAAAATTAGAAAATAATCATCAAGATATTTTAATCTTTAAAAATATAAAACAGAGACATAAAAAGTAATCAGGAAACAACCTGGAATTTTGTCAAATGTTACCTTTGAGAATAATTGTAAAAATATCCACTTCTTTCAAGAATATGTTATTCTTTCTGTATTACTCTACTTACTTGAGCGTATCGAAGCTTTAATACTGTGTTAATACCTACACCACTTCATTATATTTCTGCTTACATAACTGTATTAATATTCTGATATATGATTCATTCAAATATTATCCCTTTTTGCTTGATGCATATCAGTCGAAAGCAGCACATGCATGAAAACTGATCTACCATGTAAGCTCATTTTCTTCCCTTAAAGAAGTCTTTCTTAGCTTAATGCTTTCCACTTACCTGTCTACAGCCAGCTGTGAAAGCAGAATGGCTTGGGATACCCTGTGCTACTTTTAACTCCACCTAGTTAGCCCATATACACCACTCTGTATACGACTGAAGTACGCTAAGTAACAAAGGTAAGTATTGAGTGAGAACATACAGGTTTAGTGGACTTACTGGTCTTTGCTGTTAAAATAGTACTATTCAAGTACAAACTTTTAAACTAAACAGTTTAAGTCTTTCTCTGAGTGATGTACAGCTATTAAAATAAATTTCGGATAAAATTTCATGTGGCTATACAACTAGGGTTTTGTTTATTGACTTAGATTGGGGGGGTTGTTTTGCCCTCTATTTAAAAAAAAAGCTCAAATTTACAAGAATGTTTAATTACACTTAATATATACATTCTACTCTTCCCAAATCAGTAGGCGCCTTCCATAGACAAATGAAATAAATACATATATACACATATATATGTATATGTATGTGTGTATATGTGTGTGTATAATTTTTAAACAGTTTGTAATGAATTCATATCTCAAAAGTTGAACAAAATGAATTCAAACTATATACAATAATTACTATAATAAAATGAAATACAAGAATTTTTTTTCTTACTAATTTATATGGAAGGAATCATTCCAACCTCAGCCAAGATGAGGTTAAATAATTCTCATCATTTTTGAAATGTTCTAAAATTAATATGCTTACTGGTAAACGCATAAAGAAGTGAATAGTCAGTAACATTTTCAAAACCTATACCTTTTGCTAAAATATTAAAAATGATATAAACATGTTAAAAGTTTCACTTTTCATTTTTCTTGTTATACTTTTTATAGATTTACATTAATACCAATTTTAAGCTAATATTTGTATTAAAAGATATTTAATAGAAATCTGCTTGGCATGTTAACTGCAATTATTTCCTGTTCAATCTGAGGACAGAGGATGTTGTTTCAATTACTAATTTAATCAGCGGCTACATGTTGAGTGCTAGACACTGGACATGCAAGACTGAATGAGACAAGCCACCCTTGCCAAGCCAAGCGTGCAGCTGGGTAGATGGACACTGCTCCAGAATGTCTGTGCCTCTTCAAAATTTATACGTTAAATCCTAATGCCCAACGTGATGGGTTTTGTAGGCAGGGCTTCTGGGAGATGATTAGGTCGCGAGGGTGGAGCCCTCGTGAATGGGATTAGTGTCCTTAGAAAAGACCCCACGCAGACCCTTTGCCCTTTCTCCCATGTAAGAATATAGTGAGAAGATGGACTTTCTAGGAAGCCTGCCCTCACCATATACCAAACCCACCAATGCCTTGATCTTGGACTTCCCAGCCTCCGGAACTGTGAAGAACAAATTTCTGTTGTTTATAAGCTATTCAGCTGATGGTGTCTAACTGCCCGAATGGACAAAGACAGAAATGTCAACCAATTATTGTAAAAGATACAGACGTGGTCTATCACGGAGGCATGTACACAGTACACAGGTGAAAAATGAGGAAACGGTCCATTTTCAGAGTGGGATTAAAGAAGCTTTCACAGATGGCAGAGCATGTGCAATGAGTTCGGAAGGAAGAGCTGGAGTTTGATGTAGAGTATGTGCAAGCCCTCGGGGGCTCACGGTGTGATGCCACACGCAGAGGCTGGGGGCATCTCGGTGTGGCTTGGTCAGCAGAGGCAGGAGACTGGCTGCAGACAAATGAGAGAAGGCCACATAAGCTGTTCCAGGGCATTCCCCTCTGATCGATTCTACTTCTAGTCACTCTTCAGCAGACACTCCCCCTAAAAGACTCAGCTTCTGCTTGCTTGTCCAACGACACATTCTGATCATTCACAACTGTCTTGAGGCTTACACTGTCCCCTGACGATGACTGTGTCGTGCTTACAGTGATGGCCTGACTAAACCTATCTATTCTTAAGTCCCAACGATAGAGATTTCACCTAGCTCTATCTCCAAACTACAGTGTACTTCAGCCTGGAATACCCCATGTTTACTCCGAACTGGCAGTGTGGCAACGAATGAGCTGGTGGACTCCTCTTTAGTTTTTAGAGCTAGTTTATCAGGCAGTTGATTGAGATCTGAGTAAATCAGACTCCTTTAGAAAGAGACTCCCAAAGCCACAAATAAATCTTAAAATAAACATCACAAATGATATCATGAAAATAATCAGGGAGACGTGAGGACCATGTGTTTAGCAGTATCGACCTCCCACCACCATGACTTTCTTTTCATGACATCCTAAATCCTAACACGAGTCTTCAAAATGTGAATGACGACCGCGCCCAAGAACTAGAAACATGGAATGATGCAGGGCCCCGGGGAAGCAGGACAGAAGAAGCACTATGGTCATCTGTCATCCAGGTCCCCAAACAGGGACAGCAAAACAGCAGTCACAGTCATCCGCATGGGCTCCTACCGAGGAAACCACCTCCCAAACCTTTCCACTTGGAAGCCTCCTCCATAACCACAACTGTCCTTGACAGGAAAACTCTATAAAACTCAAAGCTATTGCAGAAATGAGCAAAAACAATAAAAGGGACGGTGCTGGCAACCGATTGGCTTCATTCGACATCAACAGAAATCTCCAGTTTTGGGTGAGGTGAAGGAGGAAACTATTCAATACGAACAGCTTAATTGTGATACAGCGTGGCTGTGAGAACAGCAGGCTGTGGGCCAGCTCAACGATGTTAGCGTCACAGGTCAATTATGAAGCAGCATGGCTGTGGAACAGCATGGCTGCGAGGCCCCTCTCTGCTAGACAGCCCTGCCCTGCCCTGCCCTGCCCCCTGCTCTGTCCGCTCTTCTCCACCACAGTCGGGCAAGACGTCTTTGGCTTCCTGCTCAGTCTTTCAGTTCCAGTCTGGGAATCAGTCTTCAGTCTTTGGTGGAAAAGGAAAGGATGCTCCCCGAGCCAGAGGGAAGCTGGCTTATACAGACAGAAGTCTGTGCACCTGGCCCCTGACTGGCCCATCGTGATGCAGATGAGGACTCACAGTCTGATTGGTCCAAAAGGCACTGACCTGATTGGTCAGAATGGAACTGCTCTAATTGGTTGAAGAGGCTGATGGGGATATAGCTGTGCATCTCTGAATGGACAGGGAAAGCCTGAGTCCTACTGATTAAAATACCATTGCAGGAACTCTTTTGTAAGGGCTGGCTCAGATGGCAGCAACACAGTGCGGGTAGGCAGTTCACTGTGGAGCCAACGCAGTTTAGTGCAGTTGCATGAAAGGACTCTGTTTAGAAATGGCTGCTAGGCTCTCCTTTAAATTTGAGCCTCGTTAGCCACCAGGTGCCTTCTTGGTAGGTATCTTCTTTCTCAGAGTCCACAGTGCAAGACAGCATTCAATACTACTGTAATCTGAACTATAAACCAGTCAGATTAAATTTACGTGGCTGCTGATATGGATGGACGTAGAGGCGGACTGACCACACAATCATTGTTTCAGATGGTTTATAATCAACATGTGAGGGAAGGAGACTTGGCTTTCTGCTCTGAGTGATACACAGCCGCCTGGCAATCACTCTTGGCTCAGATATTTCCCAAGTTATCAGTATTTCCCACCTTGGGAACAAATTATGACTCATTTGAAAAACACCGCCCATTACAACTATTGAATTCGGCCAATACAAGTCCAAAAGACAATACCTAAGTTTATTCATAACAAGAGCAAATATGCAATCTGATTCGGAATACACGGTTATAAAAATGAAAGTTCAGCCCTTCCTCTCCATTACTTTGTAATACATAATCTACATTTTACCTCCTTCATTTCCCTTTCTTTCAGGGGAAAAAAAAAAAAGTCAATTCAAATGTGGTAACAGGCCTAACTTCAGAACAAATTAAACATTGAGCTGATGTTCCCTGATAGTCCAAAAAAGCCAATAGGTATTTGTCGTTTTTGTTTTTTAAATCAGGATGCCATATTTCAGTTATGTTTGCATTTTGTAATTTGGTTTAAATTATTTGTATGTCTTTTTTGAAATTCCAGATCTAACGAAACAAGTCTTACAAGTGAGTACGTTTCCAAAAGTACCCTAAATATAATGTATGGCAAAACATTTTTGTAATCTAAGAATCTCTCATTTATATTATTTTAAAATAAGATTATATAATAACTTATGATTATATCTTTACAACTCCCAGAGGCTGTGGTAAGCCATCCTAACAAAAGCAATATGGAGTATATTTTAATTATTTCCATTTTACTTATCAGAAAATGAGACTTCAAAAGTTTCAGTAACTACTTAAATTTCCACCATGAATTAATAAATTATTTTGAACCTAGGGCTTTCTAATTCTCAAATCTGTGGTCATCACCATAATCCTTTCTTCGTCCAGTGACTAATCATTGCTAATACTGGTTACACAGTGCACCTAAGCACCTGACCGTATTAACTCATGTAATCCACGCAGCCGGCCTCACTATTACACCCATTCTACACATGCACAAACTAAGGCACAGAGAGGTTCAATGCCTTGCCGAACAGGCCAAGGCTGGAAAATGATGTAGCAGGTTGCAGCCCCAGGCAGTCTGACTCTAGACTGCCCCACCCCCATACTTACCTATTAATACAAGTTACCTGTTATTAAGGTTTTTGTCTAACTTACATACGAACATTTTATTCACGTAATAAACCATTATCCCTTCAATGATAACCATTTCTATATCTGGGAAAGAATTTGCAAACCAGTTTTGTTGCATTGGCTTAGTTATATAACAACTTGTTTAATTTTAGTGGAAAAGTCTTTCCAAATATATTTGTTGAGATTTTCACTTTCAGTCTTTTAAACAAGCTAGCTGTATTCTGTTAGCTGAAGAGAATGGTCATATGAGGTATTAAAGAGATTTCAGTTAACAAAGTAATTAAATATATTAAACTAAATGAGTATTATGGAATTTCTATATTCCCTCAGTATCCTGAATTAAATGATACATAAAAAATATTTATTGTATCTTTTCTCCTCCGAGTGTAAATAACTAAAAATAAAATCTACTAAGAGTAAATATCTTGGAGATCAGAAGCAGAAACCTAAATCTTATGGTTGGTGGGGACTGACGTGTACAGTGTGAGAGAAACGTATTTTTTTTTTCATATTTCATGAAAACATGATTTTCCCAAATATAACAAATTAATATAAGATAAGAATTAAAATTAAATATGATTTTATCATTTATCTCTTAGGTGAGTAATATAAAAAATACTAGACTATATTAACCAATTTAAAAATAATATTATGGTCGAAACCTTTTACCACCTCCCTCCTTATAATATTAGTCACAGATAATATCATCTATTATTATGGGGTTTATAATTAACTAATAGTTTCACAATATCATCTCATTTGAACTGTAATCTTATAAATTAGGTAAAGCAAAAATTCTTCCTCTCATTTTGCAGGTGACGAAACTGAGGCCTAGAGATTTAAGGGACTAATAAAATGATAAATGTTGGAGCTAAAACCAAGATTAAGGTCTTCTGACATCGAGTATGACCCCTTTTCAATGTCATTCTAAACATCATGTCAATTACCATATGACAGCTGTGTAACTGGAAGCATATAAGATACACCGTTAGGTAAAATTACAATAATATTGACTGTTTCAAAATGTTATATTAAGCAAAATTTTTAGGCTTGCATTGCTAGATTGATGTGATGTTGAAGAACTGAAAAACACTGAAACTTTCCGGTGACCTTTTCATTTAGTTAAAAGAGAGGTAAAATTCTATACTAAACTCTGCCTGTATAGATACATATACACTACCCAACTAACATATATCCATACAGATAATAGGTACATCCTAACTTGTTCTCCCATTTTGAACCTGGTTGTTACATAAACAGACTAAATCTGGCTATATTTCATAGCAGCAACACAAACACATGTATTCTGTACCTTTTTCATTATAAAAGTAGCCTTCATTAAAATCTCAATACATAACCATGCAAATGGTAACAATATTGACTAGGAAAGACCTACTAGAGCAGGGTTTCCGCAGTGGGCTTCACGACGGGAACGGGTACAGTGCCGCTAATCCACAGTCCACTGCGCAACTCGTCACCAAAATCTGTGCCATCGCCGATCAGATCTAACCAGACACATAAAGATGACAAAGTTAGTCAATAAACATCATTTCACATTATTTGCACAAGAGTGTCTTTACAGCCTGTAGCATTAGAAAAAAAAAAGGTCTCTGACAAGCAAAATCCAACGGAAGGGCCTCAGTTACACCCCATTTTCCACACGACGAGCCAGTGGAAACACATCACGTGGCCAGTAAAGAAGTCTGATTAAGAAGTAATAAATTTAGTAGGAAATTGGTATATTATTGGGAGGTTATAATTTATCAACAACAAAAATAAACAAAACAAATATAAAAGAAAGTTTAACATCTTTTGATGTGGAATGTTGTTTTAGGGCCTACGTGCTGGGCGTCACCTCATGCCTGTGCATGAAATTTCACTTAGTCCCGACTACAGAGCTGCGACACAGTGGTCCCCCCCAACAACACCGCGGGCTCAGCCGGGGACTGGACAGGGTGTGAGCTGCACGGCCCACGCTCCCCATACCGGCGGGGAGTGAAGAGCACACACTTCTTCCTACGCTCACCTGTGCTCCGCACAGAATGATAAAAGACGTCAAGAGAATCATCTAAAGACAGCTCATCGCTCTCTGTTTTCCCTGTAGGTCCCCGGAAGACAGCGTGGTGTTCTATTCATCATTGTACAAATGTAAAGTGGGATCTCATTTTGGGATCTAGTGCCTGACATGTGTAAATATTTACTGAGTAGATAATAAATTCAGAAAAGTAGGAATTGGCAGACTTTTTTTCAGTCTCAATTCACACTTTTTGTTTTGTCAGTCATTTTATTTACTTTCCAAAGGTATCTTCCTGTTTGTAACGCAGTCTCACGAGGAAAAAGTAGAAAGAATAATCTGAAAAATCACGTGAATGAAGTTTGAAAATGTTCTTTCAAAGAATCACAAACTAGTTAGTAGTCAGTGTAGTTCAGTCAGAGGTTCCTGAAGAACAGCAAAGTTAAATAGCAAAGAAACTGTCCAGAGAGAGAAGAAAAAACATCCACCTTTCACTTCTCGATCAGATATCAGCTTGCTCACAAAACTGTCCCCTTCCCAGTGGCCGGTTCCCGGGCGAGAAGGACTTCGCGACACAGGACACGGCAAAGGCTAAGGCCGCCGGGCAGGAGCTGCACGATCAGATGGAACTAGGAAAAGCTGCTCTGGACCGAGGATGCTGTAGAGAAACAGCCGGCCAGGTGACGCCAATGGCCAGAGCTCGGGAGAAACAGTATTGCAGCGCGCTGTCTGTCGAGAGCAGCGGTGAACGAACCACCGCCTGTCACCCGTGTCTGTGTAGAAGAAACACCTGTCACCTGTGTCTGTGTAGCCTGTGAGCTAAGAACGGCTTTTACTTTTCAAATCGTCGAACAAAATCAAAAGAATCATGTAAATAATTTGAAATTTAAATTTTGGAGTTTATAAATAAAATTTTATTGGAATATAGCCCCGGCCATGCATTTCCACACTGTCTCTGGCTGCTTCATGCTACAAAGGCAGAGCTGAGAGGTTAGGAGAGAAATAGAAGAACTCACAGAGTCTCACGTACTTGTCTGACCCCTTATATAAACGGTTGGCTGATTTCTGGTCTCTTAGTTCTCAAAGTCAGAGAAATGGGGGTCAGATTGGAAGCAGGGGGATCAGGAGCCTCAGGACCACCCCATAGCTGCACTGATATATGGGCTTCTCCCAGCAGGAGGCTCTGGGAAGGAGGTTAGACTCAGCCACATCCAACCGGCACCGCCTGAGCCAGTGAGGGTGGATGGAGAAAACCGTCTCCAGCATAAGTGTCTTTTCCCAACACGGTGTTGTCGTGAAGGAAAGTCCTGAAGTTCTGACTCTCACCCGGTCTGTGCCGCCTCCAGAATGACGGACAATCGAGATGACGAGCCCTCCGGCTAAGGTCTGAGAAAGATCATCAGAGCAAACAGAAATGCCTAAGCAGGTTAGAGAGACCCCACCCACCTCATTTAAGGGCAAATGATGGCTGTGCCTAAGAATGAACAAATGCGGATAAAGCAAAACAAAGCAAAGCATACAGACTATAAAAGAGAATCTGCCGCACGACCCACAGAACGCAGCCTTTGCGTTTGAAAGGCATCGCAGAAAGTTATACGTTTTGTAGAACATCCGCTTTGTGCTCTCCAGGAAGCGTAAGACAACCCGGAACAAATCCCTAAACTTATCCTCAGAGAAGTTAACTAAACCCAGATAAACAAGAAGGCACATATTTCCCATTTAATCATTAATTGTCTCTCAGTGAGGAGGAGATTTGATCTGGGAGACTTGGGTCTGAACACCAGTTCCACCAGATTCTTGCTCCACGACCTTGGACAACTTACTTCATACTCAAAGTCTCGTCTCCATCGCCTCTGAAACCAAGTCACTTTGAGAGCCGTATGATGAAACAGAAAGTGCCCAGCACACTGCCCGTCACAGGGGAGGTACACAGTGTCTAGCAGCTCTCCGTTCTTCCAGGCCTTCCCTGCTTCCTCCCCGCCCCCGTCCTCACGCTCACTCGTCCAGTGTGATGATCACGCACACAGGGAAGCGGCTGCCAGGCGAGCGGGTCCCTCCTCCGTCACACACAACTCTACATCTTTTGTTTTCTCTGGGTAAACTACATCTCTTAATTTGGGTCCATCTTTATTTAACTGGTAAGTTAGTATTCACTTGAGAAAAAATAAATGAGAAGTAAATTCTGCAACCATTCTTAATCCCGAGGGCAAAAATGTGCTGCTTTAATATTTCGTGCATAAATCTATTATAATTTATAATTTGTTATCTGTTTACATGTGTCTTTCCCTGGAGCCATATCTTGATCCGCTTGATTGACATGTTATAATATCAAGATGATCAAATATGGCCTCATTGGGCAGACAGACAAGTAAACACACGCACACGCACACGCACACGCGCGCACACACACACACACACACACACAGTTCTGCCTGTTCGCTGGCCTAGCAGTGGAGGCTTCTGCTGCGTCTTTTCAGCTGAGCTTTTGGGATCCTGAGCAGAGGCTACATCCTTCAGGCCAGTTGCAGCCTGGGTTCTAACAGTGACTTCAGAAATGCTAAATGCACAACAATCTCTATTTGTTGAAAGAATGAGTGAAGAATAAGAAAAAAAAAGACGAAGAAGAATGATGCAAAGGTAAACTTGGTGAGGACTTGGTATATAAAAAGGAACACAGCATATTGTTGGTGGCACTTAGAGCTTCATTATCCTAGAAATCCAGCTGAAATATGCACAAAACGTTATAACCCCTGCATTTTATAGATTTGGGTAAACCACCTTTAGGAGCGGTTCTCAATAAGTAACGTCCCCATTTCCTGAACATCTACTAAGTGCCAGACTTTGGTAGGTAGAACCTCTAGACTGGTAGGTACGGGCTCCAAGGCAGCTATTATTGTCTTTTTTTTTTTTTCCAGAGGAAGAATTGAAGGTGAAGAAACAATAGGATTTTTTCCTTGACTAATGTCACACAGAGATAGTAGAAATCTAAGTATATCAAATTCTAGAGTATAGGCATTTCCACATGACAAACCATGCTTGGTCAGTACTTTGTTAACTGTTTACTATATTGTGTAGTTTTTATTTCTGCTATTATCAATACTATAACCTGACAAAAGGAAAGCAGTTCAACACTATAAAATGTTACATTGTCCTACAATAGATGATTGGATAAATAAGCTATGGTCCATATATACAATGGAATATTACTCAGCCATAAGAACAGATGAAATACTGCCATTTGCGAAAATGTGGATGGGCCTCGAGATAATCAAGCTAAGTGAAATAAGCCAGACAGAAAAAGTTGAAAATCACATGATATCACTTATATAAACCTAAAAGCAATGAACGAACAGGACGAAGAAACAGAGACTCACGGACATGGACAACAGCGTAGTGGTCACCAGAGGGTGGGAGAGGGGACGGGGTAGGTAGATGAGGTAAAGGGGGTCAAATACGTGGTGACAGAAAGAAATATAACTATGGGAGGTGAACACATAATGTGAATATATATACGCCTTACTGTTAAAATGTACAGCTGAAACAGCAGATTTCGTTAACCAATGTCAACATAAAAAAATTAATTTTAAAAAATAAAATGTTACATTGTTAAACTTACATTATGTTTTATTGCTATAAGGTGTATGGAAGTTAAGCTAACATAAGGAAATGTGTATACAAATACAGAATATAAAATGTGTATTGGTTCATCAAAGTTACAATTTCATGTAGATTAATAACTATTAGGAGACAGTATAATGAAAATAATAGGACCGAGTGATTATAGGTAACTTATTTATCAATTTATTTGAGAAAGTATAAGTTGTCTGAGTTAAAAGTTTATGTTAAAAATAGATATATATAAATTTCTAAAAGTGGTAGTAACATCCCTTTTACACATTTGAAATCTTTTTTTTTTTTTGGTAAGCAAGATAATAAATTACTATTGTTTCAGTAAGAGCTGTCTATTCGTTATTTATTTATTTTGGTATAGAGATGGAAGCATTTAGAGGCATATGTAAAAACAGAATTATTGAAGCAAAGTTGTCTTTGAAATGGAGTCATTTAAACCATCTACTCTACTAAAAGACAGTTTACCTTAATATTTCCCAGTGAGCAGAAGCAATCGACACATGATGATGCTAACTCCTGTACTCAAGGGTTTTATGCATCTCATATCTACATGTGTGGATGTGCATACATACATATGTGCATATACGTGTGCATACATATGAGGGACAGAGCGGTGCACGCACGCGCTGTTTCAGCAGAACCGCAAAAAAGAATAACGGCGAACGATATTACCCAGGAAAGGTTAAGATCATTTAACAAGAGCGACAGTTGAACCCCCAAAGCGTGTTGATTTATGCTCAGCCCGCTACCCGAAGCCTGCAGCTCACCCTTCCATCCCAATGCGGTTCTAACGAGTGTCGATCACGAAGCAGCTGATGTTCTCATTCTCATCGCGTTATAACAGAACAAAGGCACAAAAAATTGAAAGGATTCTGTTTAATCAAAAGCATCTTTTTATCAAAGAAAGTACAGAAAAGTGACCTTGATTGTGCAGCTCGGAGGCCCGGTCACCCGGGAAGCCGCAGCAGCGCCTCCCGCGTGGGCAGCTTGTCTGCCCCGCCGGGCCCCGCCGATGTCCCCGCCCGCGTGTCCGCGGCTCGAACACACTGATGCGTGCGCTCTGGGCAGAGGGTGAAAATCCACATTTTAGCGAGGCTTTCCATAAATTGAAAGAGTGTCTGAAGAGAATTTTTGGTTTTCTTTGTTCAGCCCCTGGAATTTACCCTTTTAACTGGATCGGAGAGCCACAGCGGAACGGCAGGAAACACGCCGCAAAGAATGACAGCTGCGGCCAACAGGCCAGGCACAGCCGGCCTTCGAGGTGCACACTTCTGAGGCCGTTCGACAGTGCTCGTGGGTAGGGTTATGTGCGTGTTTACACTTGTCATGAGGTAACTGTCACCTCACGTTTACATTTCTTGGCTATTAAACTTTAAAGACTAGTCGTAGTGAAAATTCATTTTTCTGTTTAGTCTACATTTGCTCTGTGTTCCAATTACTCTTTTCTATTAATTGTAAGGACAGTTAAATTAACTAGACAAAAATCGGTGGATGTTTCCATATGTAATTTACAAACAGAGACCACAGCTTCTAACGAATTTAAAGCTAACTCCAACGCTGTCTAACTGTGTTGCACACTCATTCGGCAGGCTGTGGATAGGGGCTCTTAGGGCTCAGAGTCCACCGTCAAGCTGTCTGTCAGTGGGGCGCTGGCAGGGTGGCTCATGCGGAAAGTCGGTCGAGGTCAGGGCAAAGGGCTACCAGAGAGAAAGTGGGGAGCAGTTTCTATTGGCATCTTCCTAGAAAAAAGCACATTTTCAGATTCTTGTTTTGCCTCATAATTTCGTTGGAGGTGAGATCTGCATAAATCGAAGGCGGGGATGGATACCCGCAGCCCCCCGGAAGCCCATGGCACAATCTCGTCGTTTCGGCCATTACATGCCCCTCCTCTTTCTTGTTCCTTTTGCGTCTCTCCTACTCTTTCTCTCCCCTCCCCCATCCTTTTTCTCCCAGTCCTTTTTAGCGGGAACAGCGTCAAAATCAGAGCCACTCACGTGTCGACCCAGGTGTGAACACTCTGATCTCTGCTTTACATGCATGTTTATTTTCTTTTCTCAGTCTTCCAAAACTGTTATCATAATCCATATTTTACAGAAGCTGCAGTTTTTATAGACTGAATTTCAAAGCCAAATAGCTAGTGAGTGGGCAGAGGCAGGAATCAAACCCTGCTCTAGCTGAATCCGAGGAGCGACACTCTGTGCAGATGCAGAGCCCACTGTCACATCACAGCCCCTGAGCAGTGTGGGTTTGGGGGGAGGAAACTGGGAGCTAAGTTACCCTTAAGAGCTTAATTCCATATTCGAGACTATTAGACTCAACATTCTTAAATAAAAGCAATAGGATAAGTACAGAGGGGACAAATGCAATTAATTTCTGAGCCCTAATGTTAGGAGGGACCATGATCAGTGCCAATGCACCAGTTGATTTACAGATGATAAAAAGAAAGTAAGACAGTGGATACCAGATACGGCAGGTTAAAGGGGCATTTCTTAATCTAACTGTCACAAAATTAGAAATTGATGAATACTTAAGCAATGTGAAATATGCCAGGGAAACCAGAGATGGAGCCCAAGGAAAGCAAATTAAAAGTCATCTTTGAAGCCTAAAAAAAGGGAATAAAAGGAAACAAACAAATAAAAAAGCTTCATCTTCAGACCTAACAGAACCCACTGGGATGCCGAGGCCTCCTACCAGAATGCACCGCAGAGGCCACCACGTACTTAGATCCAGCGGGAATGGCTCCCCCATGACAGCTGAGCTGTCTGCTAGAAAGTGTAGCAACCCAAGTTCGCAACAAGCCAGCGACTGACTGCACAACCTGAAAAGGCCTGGGCCCCCCTGGAAGTGCAGGAAGAAGGCAGGTGGCCTTCCATACCACCAGGTGGGGCACGTACGTGGCCATCTTCAGGAACGTCCGTGGACACTCTCTTACTTTGTCTCAAAAGGAAGTGATTTATGACTCAGAAATCATAGTTGCAAGGGGATATTACACTTTTTAAAATGATGATGGTTTACTAGTGTCTTGGATACACTAGAGATGTCCCAGATATGTCTTAGAGTCGGAATATTTACAGATTTAACAGATCTCCTTGGTCTTTGGAAGTGATGACACTTCCTTTAATGTCACAGCAGAGCAGGAGATAAATGTGGCAAGCATTCCTTGGTGCTGACATCCCAGCACACTCGTGACTAAGGACGATGGCAGCCACCTCACAGCACTAAGATACTGTGCTCTCGGGGTGGAAAGAGGGCGTCCTCACAGCTTAAAACAGCAGCAAGTTTTGCTTATGGCAAAATGCATTCAGGACTCGCGAGCATCTCTTCACATAGCTCACAGAGGCTGAGCCTCTCTCCACCCTGCACATTTCCCTGCACACCCAGCAAGGAAAGTATTATTCTAGATGTGGTTAAAAGAAGGGCCTTTCCAATTACACATTAAAGAAAGTAGGCTTCCAGGTCAATTAGAAATTGATATCAAGAGCAGAATTAAGAAACACAGGACAAGTGACAGTCCTACGGTGTGGGGACAGGAACGCCATGTCTTCCAGCTAGAATTTCTAAATAAATGAGATGGAATGGTGGGTAATCAGACCCCATGCTCCTCATAAACTGTACATTCTGGGAACTGGAAAACCAAAGCCAGGGGCAGGACTGTGTCAGCTGCCTCCCACCAATTTGGATATGTTGTATTTTCTTCCATTCAGTTCAAAATATTTCTAAATTTCCCTTGTGATTTTTTTTCTTTGACCCCTGGGTTATTTAGAAGTATTCTGTTCGATTTTTAATGTTTAGGGATTTGCCAAATTTATTTTTGTTGTTCATTTAATCGATCATAATACGTAATATTGTTATGGTCAGAGAACACAATTTTTGTGACTTGAACCCTTTTAGTTTATGTTTTATGGACCTGCCTTATAATCCATTTTGAAGAACATTCCATCTGCACTTGAGAATAATATGTATTCTTATTTTAGAGTGTTCTACAGATTCCTTTTATTTCAAGTTGGTTGTAGTGTTCAAATCTATATCCTCGCTGATTTTCGGTCTCATTCTATCAATTATTGAGAGTGCAGTAGGAGTCTCCAACTACTGTTGTTGAATTCTCTATTTCTCATTTCAATTTTGTCAGTTTTTGCCCGCTATATTTTAGGGCTCTGTTGTTAGCTGTGTCTATGTGTTTTCACTCATCTTCCTGATGAATTGACACTTTTAGCATTGTGAATATCCCTCATTGTCTCTAATAAATATCTTTAATCCGTCTTTTTATCATTTCTGTTTTTGTCTTTCAACAGTTTGACCATGAAGTGTCTAGACACGGTTCCCTTTGTGTTTCTCTGATTTGGAGTTCATTGGGTTTTTGGATATGTAGATTGATAGATCTCAGAAAATATGAAAAACTTGGACCGTTTTTCTAAAACTATTTTTTCTGCCTTTTCTGCTTTCTTCTTCTGCAACGCCCATATGTTGGGATGCTCGGCGTTGGATCATATTCTTCTCGTTTTGCAGAGATTTCACCTATTTATAAATGTTCGGGTTCGCTCATTTTCTTCTGCCATCTCAACTCTGCTTTTGAGTCTCTCTAGTAAATTTTCACCTTCTTCTTTTATATGATTTATGTCTCCTTGCTGATATGTGAGAGATCTTTCTCATACTTTCCTTTAATTCTTTAAGCGTGGAGTCTTTTAGTTATTTGAACATATTTACCACAGCTCCACTGAAGTCTCTGTACACTAAGTCCTACACCTGGGCCCTCGCACTGACATTTTCTATTTAATTCTTCTTTATATGGGTCACACTCTGGAAGCCCCACTTAGCTTATTAAGATTTTTAATTATTAATTTAATTTCATAGGCATACGGCTTAGAGCTGTTCACTTTTTAAATGTCAATATAAATTTTAGTGAATCGAGCAATATAAAGATAAATTATATTAGTTTCTGTTCATTTATTGGGACACTAGGTTGAATTTGAGAAGTAAGAAATTAGTAGCTGATTCAATAGTGCAATTAACTAATGTGACCTTTTTTTGGAGATGTTTATCATCAAAAGCAACAAGATGCATGATAGGTTGGGAGGAAAAGGGTTGAGACTAGCACCTGAAGCTAACACCAAATATGCATGGGGTAACTCCTGCAGACAGATGACCATTGGGTTGATATAAAGGTGAATGCTAAATAAAAGAAATAGGAAAATACATAATTAATTAAGTAAATTAAATAACAAGACACCTCATAACATACCAGCTAAATTCCAAAATGAAAGACATTTGAAACTTGCACATTATATATTCACTTCGCAGACTATCACATTGAAGCAGCTGATTCTCACTAAACTGAAGATTATGTTATAGTCTATGATAGATTATCTCTGGAAAGAGAGCAGAACTTGCAAATATTTCTTCGGTAATAATTTTTAAATCTTTTTTTTTTTTTTTTTTCTGAGGGGCAACCATGGCCAAACATTTTTTTCAAGTACTCGGAAAAGACATCAGTGGGTAGAGAAGTAAATGGGAAGTGAGGAAAAGAATTCAGTAAGTGCAGACTGCTTTTCAGGCCTGAATAAGAAGAGAAATGTCCTTATTAGTTTGTGTGTGCGCGTGTGCGTGTGTGATTCTGGAAAAAAAAAATATATATATTTTACGATGATTGTCTCCATCGCAAACTGAATGAATATCCTTTTATTTCCATCTCCAACCTCTGCTGATCCAGAATCTGCGGGTTATATTTGTAAGACAAGTTGCCAGGTACACTGTTCAAGTCATGTTCTGGCATGACTTGGGTTACTATAGTACTTACTGTAGCTGGGTTACTATCATTTATGGACCATCACCTTATTTACTCTGCATTTATGCCCTGTGCCTTTAACCAGATGGTCAGCCAAAAGTCCAGTGCAAAACTGATCTTGCTGTCAGAAGAGACATTCCACAAGACTTACAGGTCTCTTCCTGATCAGTACATTACTCCCTCCCTGGATGACAGCAGGAAGCAGTCCTGCTGAGTACTAATAAGACAAATCCCAAGGCTTGTCATATGCCATCACACGACGAGGTCTAGCTCAGTGACAGTTGACACAGATATGAGTTGCTATCATCTCAGCATAAGAAAAAGAAACTAGCAACGGAAGAGTTTTATTCCCTCCCGAATTTACTCCATCTACTTGTTCGAGTTTATTAAATAATGACAGTCGCTGGCATGTATTGAAGGCTTTCTATGCTAATCAGTTTTACATCTTCTCTTAATCCTCATATCAACCCTGTGAGGGTCTTCATTTTAGAGATGGAGGAGTTAAAACCTTGCAAGATCTCACAAGCTCCCATTCTCTGCTGAGCATTCTGCAAAATAGGGAAATACAGAATATATGTCAGCATGTGCATCCTTGTGGCAAGCAACCAATTAATTTAATTAATTTAAGAAAATAAATTTTTAAAGAAATTGTACTACGATGAGATAGTAATGACAAAAATAGTTAACAGTTTTATTTATGCATTTATTTTTATTTTTTATTATTTTCTCGGGACACAATTAACATTTTCTTTAAATACTTTTTGGGGGGATACCACACTTCTACTCGATTAAAGGCGTTGTATTCCCCCACACCTGCCGTGCCGCGAAAGGGAAAGGCTCCCTCGGCCACGCTCCTCCGCACCGGCTGCGCCGTGAGCGCCTCGGTGGGCAGGCGGGGGCTTCGGCCGAAGCCGGGCCCTTTTCTCTCTGGCTTCCTTCTTTTTCTGACCGTTTTTCTACACGCGCTTCAGGAACCTGTCTCGGCTCTCAGTGTGCTCCGCAGGCTCAGTGCGCGCACTGATTCTCTGGGCAAGACCCCCGCCCTTGTTTGTTTGCGACGGTGCCCACCATATGCCGGGTGACACTGCGCACTCCTCCAGGGTCGCCTCGGGAACAGCCGCGGGGCGTTCCTTTTTGAACAGCGCCCATTCCTTAGATGTCTATGCCATCACCTCCCTCGTAGATTCGCATGTATGTGGCCAAAGGAACAACTCCATGTTTGCTAAAAGGCCTGGAAACCGTATGGCGGGAGCCTCTCCTCCCTCCCTTTCTGTCGGTCATTGGGCGAATTGCTGGAAGCTGGCAGTTCCGGCCCTAAGGTAGTTAACATTTTTTAAGTGCTTATTATATAACACACAGTTAAGTATCTTATATACATGCGCTCCTTTAATCCTCATAAGCCTCTCTGGTAGAATCTTTAATTATCTTTATTTGGGTAGATGAGAAAACTGAAGCCAACGGAGGTTAATTAAGCTGTCAAGAGTCATTAGCTAGTAAGAGATGAGCACTCTGATGAGATATTTACCAGTCTGTGAGATCGCAGAAAAGAGCAATCACTCAACTTGGGCCTCAGTTAGAGCTTCACATAGAGATGTTTTACGTGTGAACTGAGGCTGTAAATTTGTGAGTGGGAGAGCAAACCTCTCACACCTATGGCACGACACATGGAAAGACACGCAGTTGTCCAGCTCCGGCACCACCAGGAGGTCAGTAGCACTTAAGGAAGAGGAACGCAGGTAAGGAACGCAGAGATACAGACGGAGTTTGGTGTTTGCTGAGGCAAGAGGATGTCTCACTAGAGATGCGGGAGAAAGCCAGCCAGGGGCCTCGAGCAGGTCCTGGTGCCCGGCAGCATCCATATGCATCACAGAGGTCAAAGACAGTAGGCAAGGGAGGCCCCTGGGAGCTGGTAAAAACACTGGATAAAGAAGAATTGTTGTGACTCTTAATTCACGTAAAAATATCACCTATCCATTGATAACTTCAGCCAGAGTTCAGAGGCTCAAGGAACAAGATTTAGCTCTGCCAGGAGAAGGCTCAGAAAAGCGTACATGTAGGAGACGAGGTAATAATCAGAATGACTATAGGATGAGGAGACCTGACGCCCTCTTCCAATGTCGAGAAACTGGACAGGCAAGGGTGTAAGCACTAAGAGGGGACTCAGGGTCAGGACAGAGTCTGCTGCAGCCCAGTAGATCTAAATCAGGTGGGCAGCACAGTTTAATTCTGATGCTCGATGTGACGGAGCTAAGGTGGCCTCTCTCCTTCCCACTCCCATAAAATTCAGCGGAAAGTCCACAGCCGGATTCGCCTAGTGCTTCCAAACCTGGCTCCTAGTAGAATCATTTGAGAAGCTTTAAAATGTACTGATGCCTGAGTTCCACTCCCAGAGACTCTGATTTCATCGAAGTTATCCAGTGGTTTTACCAGCTCCTAGCATCGAGGTTTCTAAAAGCCCTGTGAGTTGACTGTAAGATGCGGCCAAACGGAGAAGCACTGGGTAAATGACATGTCATGGACAGCAGCTGACCTCCGGCCTACTTGCCATTACTCCAAATAATCATAAAATAAAAAGTTATCCTGTGGAAAAATCCATCACCCTGAGAGTGATTATGGAGTCACAAATTTAATCTACTTTAAAGCATTAAAATAGAAAAAAAATTAAGCTGTCATGAGATAGTGGGTGGGGAAGGTGAAGCGGTACACCACAAAAACGGCCAGTTACTTATTCGCTTTTTCTAAAGAACATTCCGGGAACATGTTATAATTTGTATTATTCAACTGCACTTGAACTTTTGGATTAAACCCCAAATAAGTAGCCTAATCTGTATATGAGTATCCATGCTGTATGTAATTAAAAGTTAAAAAAAAAAAAAGAGGGAGAGAAAACGAAAATGGTGAACAACGCCATAACCGACCATCAAATCAGGATAGAGCAACATGGTCTCACGTAGCTAGGAATGTAAAAATTAAGTGGACTATCTTAATACGTGGAAATCTGTATAAGAAAAATGAAGCAAAACACACAATAACATTCTAGTGATTACTTTGTAAAGGATGTGTATGTTAACAGATTGGTATACTTGAACTCGCTGTGTTTTTCACTTAAAAAGAACCCATATATGAAAAAAATGCTTAATTTATACAAGTATTATAAAAGGAGATAATTAAATACTTTTCTAAAACATGAAATAATTTTCTAAAAACTGATAGATTTGAGGAAAATCGATCTTGACCAGGTCTTCTGACCTAAGCCAGACTCCCAGGAATAACAGTGAAGAAGCTGCAGCTCGAAAAATCCACTTAGATGTTATCATTTTCTTTTTTCAAAATTTTTATGTTTAATAATTTAATTTTATTTGGTTTTATTGTTGAGGTAAAACATGGTTCATCCTGATTAAATTTTAAAAATGGAAAGGAAACCTGATTTTCATACTCAGGTTATAAATTTTGTCTGTGGAATTCACTGATTATATTTAACAGAAAAAAAAAAACACCCTATGATAACAATTTTCTTAGTTACATTTATCAAATTTATCTGGATATGTAGTCAGCCAAGCCTGAGGATGAACTTGGCAACAAAAACAATTGAATACTCTGTTCATGTTTTGAAAAGACACCACTCTAGAAATATAGAGCAGTCTGGATGGAATGACAGCTCAAGTATTACAAACTGGAGAGTAAGTTACTTAAACACCAGATTGCTGGAGAGAACAATGAAAGAAACTGTCTTCTTGAGAAGGTAAAAATATATGCTGTCAGTAAAATCGACACTTATTTTGAAGATCACAGAAGGCCTCTTTTTGGGGAAAGAAGGCAAATAATAATATGAGAAATCGGTGCATATATAGTCTTCAAATCAGTAGGAATCTGAAATTATAATTTAGGTGGGGCTAAAGAGTTTTCATAACTGTTAAAATAGTGGGCTGCAGGCTGAATGTTTTTGGTGGGTTTAATATTTAAAAGCCAAGAAATGTGGTTTAAATTTATAGGAAAACCAGAACCGAGGGCCTCTGAGTCATCAGCTCTATGTTATTGATCCTACTTTCTAACAAACTTAATTGATTTGACATACTCTGTGGTTTTGCAGCATAAATATTTCATTTCTTAATTTATTATTGTATTTATTCATTTTCCTGATCTGACCACTCCTTTTCTGATCGGAACTTCTGTACTAATTCACAAAAATCTAAACAAAAATGTTTTATTTGACACCGTCACACTTTTGCCACTAATTTCATTGTATCTTCTGTCACTTTAGCTGCATTCGGCCCTTCTGAAACTGTTCAGACACAATAGTGTCCTGCTACTTGTTACTGGACGCCTCTATGATAGCTTTTATATTCCTGGTTCTCTCTTGACCAAGAAAATGGAGTGATATCAGAATTTCAGAATTTTTATGACAATAACATAAAGACGTCAAACGGGAATGTAAAAACGACATAAAACATTTTCATATACAGGGGACAATGGATTCAGATTTTACTTTTATCTTAAACCACTTCTGTCACTCTGATTGTTTGCATTTATCAGCTTATCTGTGATTTTTAAATATTTTCATTTGCAAAACATCACTGCTGAGAAATTCATTTGCTATTGCAGAACTGGCCTCTGGAGTAGCGGCTTGTGAGCCAGAGGCCCTGTTTGCCTATATGTTACTAATGCTGCATTACCCTGGGCATTTTCCCGATCTTTAAGATCTCTCACCTCAGCCATTAAACGACAGAACAGGACTACAGAGATCATAGACTGCTTCGAGTTTCAGGATTCTCAGATTCAAGAACTCTTGCTATGCTGCACCTTCCTTAGGGAAAAGGAACAGGCCGATAAAGAGTAAAAGTGCCTGATTTATTGCAGAATATTGTAAGATGACCAACTGAAGAAACGATGGGCTCAAATAAAAGCCAAGAGTTCATTTCATCAATTTATCATTTAATGATTACCTATTTGTGCCAAGCCCTTTGCTAGGAGTTGGGGATACATCAGTGAACAAAATGCACATGTTCCTGCTACTGTGGAGCTGACAGGCTGGTGGAGAAGATAGACAATACACAATAAATGAATACAGCAACAGGTAATTACTCTGTGACTAGGATGAAAATAAACAGGAAGATGCAACACAACAATGGAGAAGAGATGCCTTCAGGTGGATAGTTTGGCTTTTCTAAGCGGGTGACATCAGGGCAGAATCCTGAAGAATGGCAGTCAGCAATCTGCAGAGGTAGAGGAGCAGCTTTCCAGGAAATGGGACTTGGACAAGTACACGCACCTGTGTGTGTCTGTCTCTGATTCTATATTACAAACCGTCATGGACCTGCTAGATCTCAGGAAAGGCCTCTAACTGAAAGGTTCGTAAAGCAGGCAGTAAAAAAACAAAACAAAACAAAACAAAAACTAGATCACAAGATTGTACACGATTTCTTAGAATTAGCTGATCTCACTTTGATATACTATTTGTAGAGACAATGAGACATTCCGAATGTAAGTCTCATGTACGACTCTTAAATATGCTAGAAATCATCTTCTAGTACATCTGTGGAAGGCAAATTATGAGAGCACCTACAGCCACACGGAAGCCATCAGCAATGACTTGAAAAGGAAAATAGCGTGTTTGATACACAGTCAACCCCTCCACAGATACTCTTTGGATACTTGTTCTGTGTTAGACACATTTATACTACATGCTCCTTAATTTATTAGAAGAGAATAATGAACACAATTATGTCTTGATGCTGCATGATATAAATCTGAGGCACAGTGGGAAGATTTTAAAATCAGGTTTGTTTATAGCTCCGGAATTAAAGTGGGATGGGCCTATGTGGCTGCCAGTGGGTGCTGGCTGATGGCCTCGGGCACTGGCACCTCGCCACATGTCCTCTTGCCCCACAGGGTTGCTTTTGGGTCCTCCAGACATGGTGCTGTCTCTGTAATTGCAACAACCCAAGAGAACAAGATGGACACTGAAAAGCCTTTAATGACATGGTCCGGAAGTCAACATTCCTTATTCTAAGACTGAGGCTGTGACAACAGTCTGTCTATGTTCAAGGAAAGAGAACACATTCCCATCTTGTGATAGAGAATTTTCAGCATCACATTGTAGGAACAGTACTATGGCCAAAACAATATATAGCCCAGCCATGGACAAAAATATAGTAAACATATGTGTCTGGCTGTGCAATAAAATCTCACTATCTTTCTATAAAATTAATGCAGTGAAGAAATCCTGACAATTTAGCAGAATTCACATGGTATATTATTTCAACATCTGAAATTACTTCAAACATTTAGTGAGTAACTTACTTATTTCACTACCATTATTACTATGTCAACACTGGACAATTTCAGAGAATTATGTGCAGCACAAACTTTCGGTGAAAAATTCTGGAAGGAAGCTGCCCTCCAGGAGGATGAAGAAGGCCCACTGTCTCCTTGTATTACTGAGAGACCCACTGTTCACAAAGCCACCCTTGATTCTCTGGCTTTCATGCAGCCATAACTCCAAAGGCCTAAAGGCCAGGAAAACGGTTTGTCTGTATGTCATATGGGAAGTGGGAACAGGGCAACATTGAGCTTAGCAATGACCATCTGTCGGCCACTGGAGAGCTCCGAACTAGTCCACATATTGACAACTACAAAGGAGGATCTTAGTCTTTGGCTCATGGATGAACTCTAGGTTTGTTGCTGTGATTGAAAGTAAAGATAATGAATTGTGGATGTTGTTCCAGCAATATGAGAGGACCATCTGATCCCGTTGTTTTTAATACAAATCTGAATAATAGAATATATTCTACAGGCTATCCTACACATGTCTCTCTTTATACTCTCACTGCCAACCCCAATTCTTTTAGCTTCACGTTGGGTAAAATCTCTGTATTTTCTGTGCTTATAATTATGTACCTCCAAAGAGAAAGGATTTTTATCGGGATACTTTTGAAACCCTTTACTAGTTTTTACTAACAGTATTTCATGCATATGCAAAATGCTTTGGATTGAAGTTGCCTTTTGAAAGTCAACAAATGTCTCGGCAAATACATCAAAGCTTCCCTAAAACAGGGTCAATATTAGATCTACAAAAGGGAGCTCACTGCTGCAAGGCTTAGAAAAATCTGGTTAGGATATTACTTTAGTTATATATTTGACTTATATTAAGACACACCTCCTTTACTGTTAAGCATTGGAATACTTGATGACCATAAAACATATCCATTACCCAATATTCCTAATTTCAACTTAAACTTTTGTATGCATTTCTCGAATGCAAGAATGTTAATAAATTAAATAAATTAAAAGAATTTTTTCTCAGCAATAACTGAACAAATTTAAACATTTGGTATTTGGAATGTGAGATAATATTTACTTAACTTAGGAAATATAGAAAGTAAAACATAACACCCAGTGAGTATTCCGGTCAATATGGCAGAGTAGAGAAACACTGTGCTGGCCTCTTCTCATGACCACAATTACATCTAAACTACAGAACAACCGTCATTGGGAGTCACTTGAAGTCTAGCTAGACAGAAGTCCTACAACTGGGGACATACAGAAGAGGCCGCCTTGAGACTGGAGGAGGGGCGGAGAAGTGAAATGGGCTGGTCCCACACCCACGTGTGACGGTTGAGAATCAGGAGGGATATCTCAGCTGCAGAGGTGCCCCTGGAGGAGTGAGCAGTCCCAGCCCCAGATCAGGCTCTCCAGCACAGGGTTCCAATGCTAGGAAGAGAAGTCTCCATAACCTCGGGCTGTGAAAACCAGCAGAGACTGTGGATGAGTGAGACGTTAGGTGGCTGGAGTGCTAGGTGTTCCTCTTAAAGGACCCATGGGCAGACTCATCGCTGACGAACTAACTCACTCTGAGTTCCAGTGCTGGGGTAGCAATTCAAAAGGCCTCAGGGATGCACATGCAGACACTTAGTTGTCTGGCTTTGGAGGGAGGGATGAAGTGCTGGCTGTGGGTCTAAAGTGCTCTCTGCCAGGCCTTCCACCCAGAGAGAAGTGCTGGCAAAGGCACCGTTCCTTTGTTAAGCCCTCCCCCCAACAGCCTGTAGACACAGGTGGCTTCCATATCTGGGTCTCCATCAACCTGATAACATAGGTCACCCAGCCCAGATCATTCTCTAGCACCCCACTCCACGCAATGTGCAGGACCACCCAAGCCACTTCCAACAGCTTCTCTATCCAAATAGCCTGTTTTGGCTCTTGCTGTGGACTTTCCCAAAATCTCTCAGAGGTTCACAAAACCCAAACAAGCAGCATCTGGCCTCAGTGTGCCCGGTACTTCCTGCAGAGCAGCCCTAAGCCCAGCACTAGCAACAGCCAGCCTTGGTTTGCAACTTGGACTTTTGAGGCACCTCAAGCCCTGTGTGGGTGGTGGCCATCTTCAGATTGCTTGGTGACTCTTGACAGATAGTCCCAAACAGGGCACAGGCTGCAGCTGAATTTGGTCTGTGTCGGGGCCCCTCCCAAGAGACCCTTGGTTGGCATGCCCAGTGGTGGGCTTGCAATGGAGCCGGAGCACAACCAAGGTCTGCATCTGAGTATGACACACCAAAGGGCAGACTGGGCAGGCACCAGAGCCCTGAAAAAGTGAATCCTGGTCTGTAGAGTCAGCCCCACACCAGCCAGTCCTCACAACCAATCAGCTTGAGGGTCAATCCCTCCCACTGACGTGTAAACAACAACCGAGGCATAACTACAAGAGGCACATATAAGGGACACTCCTGGAGACTGTGGCTCAGGTGACCAGGGAAAACTGTCACTGGGCCCCACACAACATCTACTACATAAGGCCACTCTACTAAGACCAGGAGGCAAAGGAGCCCTACTTAATACATAGGAACAAACACAGGGAGCCAGTCAAAATGGGGAGACAAAGAAACATGTCTGAAATAAAAGAACAAAAGAAAGCTGCAGAAAAAGAACAAAACAAAATAGAGACAAGCAATCTACCAGATGCAGAGTTCAAAACACTGGTTATAAGAATACTCAATGAACTTAAGGGAAGAGTAGATGATCTCAGTAAGAACTTAAAAAAAGAGAAAGCATAAAAATGAAGATATTAAACATAAAAAAGTCAGAAATGAAGAATACAATAACTAAAATGAGCAATGCATTAGAGGGAATCAACAGATTATATGAAGCAGAGACTGAAATCAGTGATTTAGATGTGAAGTTAGCAGAAAAGCCTTAATCAGAAAAATGAATCTAAAAAAATTAATTCGAAAAAATGAAGATAGTTTAAGGGGCCTCTGGGACAACATCAATATTCAAGCAGAATAATATTTGCATCACAGGAGTACCAGAAGGAGAAGAGAGAGAAGGAACTGAAAACCTATTAGAAGAAAGAATGATAGAAAACTTCTCTACCCTGGCAAAGGAAATAGAAATACAAACCCAGGAAGCACACAGAGCCCAAATAAAATGAACCCAAATAGGCCCACACCAAGACACATCATAATAAAAAAAACCAAAGGTTAAAGACAAAGAGAGAATCTTAAAAGCAGCAAGAGAAACTCAGTTACGTACAGTGAGCTCCCATAAGACTGTCTGCTGATTTCTCAATAGAATCTTTGCAGGCTAGAAAAGATTGACAGGAAATATTCAGAGTGATGAAAAAAGCAAGACCCTACAGTCAAACTACTCTACCCAGAAAAGCTATTATTTAGAATCGAAGGACAGATAAAGAGCTTCCCAGACAAGAAAAAGCTGAAGGAATTCATCACTACCAAACCAATATTATAAGAAATGTTAGAGAAATTTCAAAGGAGAAGGAGGAGAAGGAATAAGAGAAAAAGAAAAATTCTGAATAATAAAATGACAATAGCTACATATCTCTCAACAATTACTTTGAATGTAAATGATTAAATGCCGCAATCAAAAGATACGGTGGCTAAATGGATAAAACAAGACCTTTACACATGCTGCCTGCAAGAGGATCACTTCAGATCAAAAGATACACACAAACTGGAAGTAAAAAGGACAGAAAAAAAATTCGTGAACATGGAAATAAACAAACAAAAAAGCCGGGGTAGGACTTATACCAGTCAAAATAGACTTTAAAACAAAGGCTATGACAAGAGACAAAGAAAGACCCGGTAATCCCACTTCTGGGTATTTATGTAAAGAAACCAAAAACACTACTTTGAAGGGACATGTGCATTCATATGTTTTTTGCAGCATTATTTACAACAACCAAGATATGGAAGCATCCTGGGTGTCCATCAATGGATGAATAGATAAAGAAGAGGTGGTACACATATACAATAGAATATTACTCAGCCACAGAATAGAATGAAATCTTGTCATCCGCCACAACATGGAGGGACCTAGAAGATATTGTGCTGAGTAAGTCAGAGAAAAACGAATGCCATATTATTTCATTTACACGTGGAATGTAAAGAACAAAATAAACAAAGCAGAAATAAACTTATAGATACAGAGAATATTTTGATGGTTGCCGATAGGGGGAGGGTTCTGGGGGCATTAAGAAAGAGAAGGGATTAAGAAGTACAAACTGGTGGTGATAAAATTGTTATAGGGATATAAAGTATAGCATGAGAAATATAGTCAGTAATATTGTAATAACTATGCACGGTGTCGGATGGGTACTAGATTTATTGGGGTGATCACACTTTTAAGTTATATAACTGTCTAATCACAATGTTTGTTGTACACCTGGAACAAATATAACAGTGGATGTCAAGTGTAACTGAAAGATAAGAAAAATTATTGAAAAAAATTTTAAAAGGATATTGAATAGAGAGAAGAAAAAAAAGCTAGTTTCTTGTTTCATCATTTTGTTTTATAACTTATGAGTGATCCCTCCCGGCTACTCTAGTACCCATCTGGCATTATAGACGGCCATTACAATATTATTACCTATATTCCTTATGTTGTACTCCACATCCCTGTGACAGTTCTGTAATTACTAGTTTGTACTTCATCTCTTTATCTGTTTTCTTGCCTTGAATCCAATCTCTCCTCCGCTCTGGGAATCACCAGTTTGTTCTCTGTATCTGTGACTGTTTTTATTTCGTTTGTTCCTCTATTTTCTTCCTTGCATATAAGTGAAATCATATGGTATTTGTTTTTCTCTGTCTGACTTATTTCACTTGCATAATACCCTCTAAGTCCATTCATATCATTGCAAATGGTAAGGTTTCATTTTTTATGGCGGAGTAATATTCCATTGTATATATGCACCATCTCTTCTTTTTTATTCATCTGTTGATGAACACCAAGGATGCCTCCATATCTTGGCTACTGTAAATGATTCTGCAATGAACATAGGGATGTGCTCATTTTTTGAATTAGTGTTTGTGTTTTCATTGGATAAATACCTAGAAGTGTAAATTCTGGGGCATAAGGTAGTTCTAGTTTTAATTTTTTGAGGAAACTCTATACTGTTTTCCATAGTGGCTGCACAATTTGCAATCACACTAATAGTGCACAAGGGTTCCCTTTTCTCCACACCCTCGCAAACACTTGTTGTTTACTGATTTATTGATTACAGCCATTCTGAAGTGTTATCTTATTGTGGTTTTAATTTGCATTTCTCTGATATTAGTGAGCATGTTTTCATATTTCTGTATGTCTTCATTGGAGAAATGCCTATTCAGGTCTTCTGCCCATTTTCTTAATTGGGTTGTTTGTATTTCTAGTGTTAAGTTCTATGAATTTTTCATAAATTTTGGACATTAACCCCTTATCACATGTATCATTGGCAAATACCTTCTCCCATTCAGTAGATTGTCTCTTTGTTTTGCTAGAGGTTTCCTTTGCTGTACAATAACTTTTTAGTTTGATGTAGTCCCATTTGTTTATTTTTTCTTTTGTTTCCCTTTCCTGAGAAGATATATCAGAAGAAATATTGCTAAGAGCAATGTCAGAGAGTTTAGTGCTTGTATTTTCTTGTAGGATTTTTATGGTTTCAGGGCTTACACTTATATCTTCAATCCATTTTGAGTTTATTCTTGTATACGGTATAAGAATGTGGTCCAGTTTCATTTTTTTCATGTATCTGTCAAGTTTTCCCAATTTACTGAATAGATCATCTTTCCCTTACTGTATATTCTTGCCTCCTTTGTCATAGATTAAATAAACTTATCAGCATGGATTCATTTCTAAGCTCTCTAATGTATTCCATCTATATGTCTGTTTTTGCGCCAGTACAATGCTATTTTGATTACTATAGCCTTTTACTCTACTTTGGTATTAGGTAATGTGATACCTCTAACTTTGTTCTTTTTCAAGATTGTGATGGCTTTCCAGGGTCTTTTATGGTTCCATGTAAATTCGTTCTAGTTCTGTGAAAAATGCCATTGGCATTTTGATAAGGGTTGCATTGAATCTATAGATTGCTTTGGCAGGAATGGATATTTTATGATGTTGGTTCTTCCTATTCACGAGCATGGTATATGCTTCTAGATGTTTGTATCTTCTTCAGTTTCTATCTTCAATGATTTATAATTTTCCAAGTACAGGTCTTTTACCTCCTTGGTTAAATTTATTCCCAAGTATTTTATTGTTTTTGATACAATTGTAAATGAGATTTTTAAAAAAAATTTCTGATAGTTCATTATTGGTGTATAAAAAATACAACTGGATTCTGAATATTAATTCTACATCTTATTTTATTGAATTCATTTAACAGATTTTTGGTAGAATCTTTAGGGTCCTCTCTATATTGTATCATGTCCTCTGCAAATAATGACAGTTTTACTTCTTCCTTTCCAATCTGGATGCCTTTTATTTCTTTTTCTTGTCTAATTGCTGTGTCTCAAACTTCCAATACTATGTTGAAGAGAAGTGGTGAAAATGGGTATCCTTGTCTTGTTCCTGATCTTAAAGAAATGATTTTAGCTTTTCTCCATTGAGTATGATATTAATTGTAGGTTAGTCACATATGGCCTTTATTCTGTTAAGGTATGTTCCCTTTATTCCTACTTTGCAGAGTTTTTATCATAAATGAATACTGTAGATTGTCAAATGCTTTTTATGCATCTATTGATATGATTATGTGATTTTTATCTTTGAATATGTTAATGTGGTATATCACATGAATTTATTTGTGAATATTTAACCATCCTTGCATCCCAGAAATAAATTCCACTTGATCATGGTGTATGATCTTTTTAACATTTTGCTAACTTCTGTTTGCTAATATTTTGTTGAGGATTTTTGCATCTATGTTCATCAGGGATAACGGCCTATACTTTCTTCTTTTTGTAATGTCTTTTTCTGGTTTGGAAATCAGTGTAATGGTAGCCTCATAAAATGAACATGGGAGTCTTCCATCTTCTTGAATTTCTTGAGATAGTTTGAGAAGAACAGATATTAATTATTCTTTGAACGTTTGGTAAAATTCACCTGCGAAGGCATCCAGCTCAGAACTTTTCTTCGTTGGAGTTTTTTGATTACTGATTTGCTTTCGTTAGCAGTAAACAGTCAGTTCAGATTTTCTGTTTCTTCTTGACTCGGTTTTGGGAAATTGTATGTTTCTAGTAATGTATCCATTTGTTCCAGATAGTCCAATTATTGGGCATGCAATGGCTTGTAGTATTTTCTTATAATCCTTTGTATTTCTGTGGATTCCATTTTTTTCCACTTATGATTTTATTTGGGTCCTCTCTTTTTTCTTCTTGATAAGTCTGGCTGAAGGTTTATCAATTTTGTTTTCCTTTTCAAAGAACCACCTCTTGGTTTCACTGATCTTTTGTATTGATTTTCTAGTATCTATTTTGTTTATTTCTGCTCTGATCTTTATTATTTCCTTCTTTCTACTCACTTTGGGTTTTGTATGCTGTTCTTTTTCTAGTTCTTTTAAATGTAAGGTTACATCGAGATTATTCTTGTTGCATAAAGTAAGCCTACGCATTTTCCTCGTGACTGACTGCTTTCACTGTGTCTCACAGATTTTGAGTCATTTTATTTTCATTTTCATTTGTCTCTAGGTATCTTTTGATTTCTTCTTTGATCTCATTGGTAACCCATTCATTATTTAGTAGCATGAGATTTAGCCTCCATATGTTTGTGTATTTTTCAGTTTTTGTTCTTGTAGTTGACTTCTACTTTTATACCATTGTGGTGGAGAAGATGCTTCATATGATTTCAACCTTCTTAAATTTATTGAGACTTGTTTTGCAGCCTAACATGTGGTCAATCATGGAAAATGTTCCATGTATACTTGAGAAGAATGTATATTCTGCTGCTTTGGGGTGTAATGCTCTGAGAATATCAATGAAATCTATCAGGTCTAGTGTGTCATTTAAGGCCACTGTATCCTTGATTTTCTGTCAGGAAGATCTGTCTATTGGTGTCGGTGAGGTGTTATACTGTCCCACTGTGAGTGTATTATTGTTGATTTCTCCCTTTATTTCTCCCTTTATGTATGTAAGTGTTCCTATGTTGGGCACATATATGTTTACTAGGATTATACTCCTTCGTTGTATTGAATATTATATAATGTTCTTGTCTCTTTGTTTTAAAATCTATCTTTTCTGATACAGGTATTACTTTTTTGTGGTTGAATTATTTTCTTTATTGAATTAAAAGTATGCAATGTGTAAAACAGCAATACAGAGGGATTTGATGCCAAAATATATACAACTATCTTTAAAGTCAGGTATTACTATCCTAGTTTTTTTTTTTTTTTTATTTCCATGAAATGTTTTTTTCTATCCTTTTACTTTCAGTTTGTGTGTCATTTTATCTGAAGCGGGTCTCTTGTAGATAATATATGTATGGGTCTTGTTCTATTATTCATTCAGCTACCCAATGTCATTTGATTGGAGCATTTAATTGACTTACATTTAAAGTGATTATTGATAGGTACATATTTATTGCCATTTTATTATTCATATTTATATTTTGTTTGTTTTTTCTCTTCTTTTTAAAGAAGTCCCTTTAACATTTCTTTTAATACTGACTGGTTGGTGATGAATTCCTTTTTCCTGAGTGAAAAGCTCTTTATCTCACCCATATTTTCATTGATAGCCTTGCTGGATAGAGTAGTCTTCGTTGTAGGTCCTTGTTGTTCATTACTTTTTATATTTCATGCCAATCCCTCTGGCCTGCAAAGTTTCTGTTTAGAAATCAGCTGACAGTCTTATGGCAGCTCCCTGTAAGTAACTAGCTGCCTTTAGAATTCCCTTTGTCTTTAACCGTTGGCATTTTAATTATGATATGTCTTTGTGGGAGCTGTTTAGGTTCCTCTTATTTGGGATTCTCACCTTCCTGAACTTGTCTATTTTCTTCACTAGGTTAGGGAAATTTTTGTCATTATTTCTTCAAATCGTTTCTCAATCCCTTGCTCGCCGCTTTCTCTCTCTCTCTCTCTCTCTCTCTCTCTCTCCTCCTTCTGGTACTCCCATGATGCAAATGTGAGTATGCTTGATGTCTTCCCAGAGGTCTCAAACTTTCATCATTTTTTCTTTTTTCTTGTTGCTGTTCCAATTAGGTGTTTCCTGCTACCTTGTCTTCCAACTCGCTGATTTTATCTTTTGTTTCATCTAGTCTACTGTTGATTCTTTCAAAGGTAATCATTTTATTCCTTGAAATGAAGGGTACTCTCCATGTCAGTTATTGTATTCTTCGTTTCTGACTGGTTCTTTTTTACGGTTTCTGTGTCCTTGTTTATGCTTACTGGCCCCCTGTTGAAGTTCTCACTGAAATCATCTACTTTCCCCCTAGGTTCATTGAGTATTCTTATAATCAGTGTTTTGAACGCTGTACCTTGTAGGTTCCTTGCCTACATTTATTTTTTTCTGGAGTTTCTCCTGTTGTTTCTTTTGCAGCATGTTTCCTTGTTCTCATTGTGCTTACCCCTCTGTGTTCTTTTCGATGTATTAGGTAGATCTGTTACATCTCTCAGTCTTGGCCAGGTGACCTTATGTAGTAGATGCCTTCTGTTGTGGTATAGTCTCCCTAATCACCTTGGCCAAGAGCTCCGGGAGTGTTCCTTGAGTGAGCTGTGTGTGTTCTCCTGTTGTAGCTGAGCCTTGATTGCTGTTAGCATGTCAGTGGATGAGACTGACTCTCAGGCTGACTGGCTGTGAGGACTGGCTGCACCCACAGGGTATGCAATGCTTGGAAAGCTGATCCCACAAGGTGGGATTTACTCTAGCAGGCTCACGTACCTGTTGATATCACCGTTTGGGTTTACCACTTGTGGTATAGTTAGGTGGTGCTCTATTGTGGTTTGATGCCAGCCTCTGTTGTAGGGGCTCCCATGCAGGCCAAGGATAGCCGCCGCCTTTGATCAATCAGGGCTACCTGGTAGGAGCTACAAAGTGATCCGCAGGTGTTTGCTGCCTGAGTTGGATCGGTGGCAAATGGGAGAAACCACGCTGTGAACTGTGGCCAGTTACCCCCAGAACCATGCCTGGGGTGGCCTAGAGAAAGGTCCAGGGTACCCCAAGTCCTAAGGCTACCGGCCGGCTGCCCGTAAGGCTCCACAGCTGAAAGAGCCTTTGGGTGGTACACTAGTTGGGTAGGGGTGGGGACTCTGGGAATTATCAGGGCAAAGCAAGTTGACTTCATCCGGCCAATGCAGATTTAGGTTCGGTGCTAGTGCTGAGCCCATGGCTACCTGCAGAAGTCTCAGATCATACCGAGTCCAGCTACTGCCTGTCTGGGGCCCAGAATTCTGCTATTCGTTTAAGAGATACTGTAGTTTGGGACAGCACTGTCCTCTGGCCACCCAAAGTCTCTCTCAGGATGTGCACAGGTCACGCGAGCTGATGGCTGTTAATTGCCATCGAATGCACAGCCCCTGGAGATGCAGAGTAGCAGTGACTGCTGGGCAACCCCTTTCTGGGGGGCTAATTGCTGGTGGCGGGGGTCCCAGGGAGACACGGGTAGAGCGGCCGACCACCGTCCAGTACAGATTCAGAATTGGCCGTGTGGGGGGAGGGGTCAACACGGCA
Organism: Pteropus medius; assembly: GCF_902729225.1. Classification (NCBI taxonomy): domain Eukaryota; kingdom Metazoa; phylum Chordata; class Mammalia; order Chiroptera; family Pteropodidae; genus Pteropus; species Pteropus medius. The sequence goes on along the minus strand of NW_024352947.1, from coordinate 5,080,456 downwards.
GGACATGCCGCCTGTGGATTGCATGGTGGGGACTGGATAAGTGACAATGGTGGCTGTACCTCCAGCCCTCGGCGGGGCACCACACAGCTCAGTCTTTCCCGGAATGTCTCTAGCGCCTCCCGGGCTGCCATCGGCCGCCGGAGCCCCCGATGAGCGTCTGCAGGCGAGTCTGAGCGCAGGCCCGTAAGGGGACATCCGGGTTTGCAGGTTCCTTCCGTCTCACCGTAGGTCAGAATCCCCACTGATTTTCACAGCCGGGTTTTGTGGGAACTCCTCTCCCCGGCAGGGGAACTCTGGGCTGGGGATCCCTGTGTGGGCCTGGGGGCCCTCACGCCCTCAGGGGGACCTCTGCTGCCACGTGCAGGGGCAGGGGCAGCCTGCTTTGTGTCTCTGTCCCATCTTGGACTTGATGTGGCTTTTCTTTGTTAGATATGATACGTTTCTCCAATCTCTAGGTAATTCTCCAAAGTGACTGCTTTACAATTTGGTTGTAATTTTAATGTGGCCATGTGAGGAGGTGAACCCTGTGTTTACCTAGCCCACAATCTCGACCCCCTCCCCAGGCTTTAAATTCCTCTTTATCTGTGGCCTCAGTGGCCAAGTTTCCAAGGAGCTAGTTTTTAACCCAGTAAAAATGATAAAGTAAGTTCAAATGGCAAGGAACTTAGTAGAACAATTCTCTTATAAAGAAATATTTGAGAAGTCAAAATAAATTTGATGAACATTAAATATTCTGTTAAAAATCTCTGCTAACAACTGTTTTGAGTTATTTCAAAATAGGTCTTGTTTTGATGATAAAAAGAATATTTATGCCTTCCTTAACCAAACTAATCAACTATTTAACTTCTGAATCATTAACATTCCAAGTGTCAAACACAGAAAGCCATATTT
>NW_024352947.1:5035186-5079554 GCF_902729225.1 Pteropus medius | reverse complement strand
CACTAGTTGGGTAGGGGTGGGGACTCTGGGAATTATCAGGGCAAAGCAAGTTGACTTCATCCGGCCAATGTAGGTTCGGTGCTAGTGCTGAGCCCATGGCTACCTGCAGAAGTCTCAGATCATACCGAGTCCAGCTACTGCCTGTCTGGGGCCCAGAATTCTGCTATTCGTTTAAGAGATACTGTAGTTTGGGACAGCACTGTCCTCTGGCCACCCAAAGTCTCTCTCAGGATGTGCACAGGTCACGCGAGCTGATGGCTGTTAATTGCCATCGAATGCACAGCCCCTGGAGATGCAGAGTAGCAGTGACTGCTGGGCAACCCACTGAGGCTATTGAGGTTGAGTGGCGGGGTCCCAGGGAGACACGGGGTAGAGCGGGCCGATCTCACCGTCCAGTACAGATTCAGAATTGGCCGTGTGGGGGGAGGGGTCAACACGGGCAGGACATGCCGTCTGTGGATTGCATGGTGGGGGGACTGACAAGTGACAATGGTGGCTGTACCTCCAGCCCTCGGCGGGGCACCACACAGCTCAGTCTTTCCCGGAATGTCTCTAGCGCCTCCCGGGCTGCCATCGGCCGCCGGAGCCCCCGATGAGCGTCTGCAGGCGAGTCTGAGCGCCTGCAGGTGAGTCTGAGCGCCTGCAGGTGAGTCTGAGCGCCTGCAGGTGAGTCTGAGCGCGGGCCCGTAAGGGGACATCCGGGTTTGCAGGTTCCTTCCGTCTCACCGTAGGTCAGAATCCCCACTGATTTTCACAGCCGGGTTTTGTGGGAACTCCTCTCCCCGGCAGGGGAACTCTGGGCTGGGGACCCCTGTGTGGGCCTGGGGGCCCTCACGCCCTCAGGGGGACCTCTGCTGCCACGTGCAGGGGCAGGGGCAGCCTGCTTTGTGTCTCTGTCCCATCTGGGACTTGATGTGGCTTTTCTTTGTTATATATGATACGTTTCTCCAATCTCTAGGTAATTCTCCAAGGTGACTGCTTTATAATTCGGTTTTAATTTTAATGTGGCCATGTGAGGAGGTGAACCCTGTGTTTACCTAGCCCACAATCTCGACCCCCCTCCCCAGGCTTTAAATTCCTCTTTATCTGTGGCCTCAGTGGCCAAGTTTCCAAGGAGCTAGTTTTTAACCCAGTAAAAATGATAAAGTAAGTTTAAATGGCAAAGAACTTAGTAGAACAAATTCTCTTATAAAGAAATATTTGAGAAGTCAAAATAAATTTGATGAACGTTAAATATTCTGTTAAAAATCTCTGCTAACAACTGTTTTGAGTTATTTCAAAGTAGGTCTTGTTTTGATGATAAAAAGAATATTTATGCCTTCCTTAACCAAACTAATCAACTATTTAACTTCTGAATCATTAACATTCCAAGTGTCAAACACAGAAAGCCATATTTCTAATCTCAATGAAAGAATTAGAAAAACTTTTACAAGTTAAGAAGATGCTATATATTTGTTAAGACTGCCTCATAATGGATGCTTTGCATGAACTACAATATGTAATCTTAGAATTTGAGATTAAATTACTAAGTTAAAAAATTTGCCTAAATTACTGGGTAAGTATGTACCAGGTCTAAAATTTTATATTACTTACATTGAAGAAATTATATTCAAATTATACCTAAATTATACTCAAACAAAAATATATTTTCATGGCTTGTCAAATGCTAATTATTATGATAGAAATACCATACTCCACTATTCTGTGGTCAGAAGCCTTTAAATTGAGTATGGACTGGGCGAAATTCAGAAGGAGCAGGACTGGGAGGGCGCAGAGGGCCCCAGCCAGAAGGCATGCTGTGCCTTCAGCCCAGCACCATCGCCGTCTTTCAGACAAGGAGATCCATCTGGAACAACTGTATGTAAACTTTCTCCTCAGAAGTTCCAGGATGCAGACTTCCCCCGATGACCCTAAATCATGCTGCTGTCATCGCTGTATTTAAAGGTTAATTTCCAACATAAGTTAACTTCCTGGAAATAATCTCTGTTTTTCCCCCCCAAACTTCTGATTTTGAAAAATTTCAATCCTATAGAAATTTGAAAGGGCCTTAAGTTAGGTTGACAACTGTCTACACTTGGCCACATTCGCTTCCTCCATCCCCCACCAAGAGTACCTCATGGGATGTGTGTTTTCTGGACATCAGTTTGGGGGACTGTACAGTATAATGTCACTGAAATCAATTGGCTATCCCTGTATTTACACTGTTAATTGAGTCCAGCTGCAAAGTTGAGAAGGTCTGGGTGACAGAACGGGGCAGCAGGGGTAAGTGACAACTGGACTGAAACAGGTTCAAATTCACATCCACTTGGTTCTCTTTATAAGGAGATGAAAGTCTTCGTTTCTATTTACTATTCCCCGCATATGTTTAATGAGCTGATTACTTCTGCTTACAACAGAGAGCTTGAAAAATTTATTTGACTAGCCTTCCTTGTGCTCTTCAAGAAGCAATTAAATTAAAATGTGTGGAAATTGTCTTTATCTCATCACATTCACTGATTCTGTACTCCCAGTTTGCCACAGTTAATTTTACCACAGAATATACAAGACAAAGACATCAAAATAATGCTTCCTAAAATGCGTCATTCAAAAATATGCATTCCTAAAGATAAATGTTGTCCTTGGGAAAACAACAACAACAACAACAACAACAAAAAACCCATAAAACAATAAATATTCCAAACGGTAAAACTGTCTTAACTCCACGGCTCTCCCAGAAGGTCTGAGAGCACTCTACCTGGTTTTCATTAATATTAGCTGATAACTGAATACGTCATGTATTACACGCCACTACATTCTAGAGCACCTTCACAAGGTATATTATATTGATGATAAACTCATGTCATTAATCTGTTTATAGACTAAATGAAAAGAACAGCCATGGCAACAGATGGAAAATAAATGAGAAAGCGAAGACTTTGGGACTAGGGAAACTGTAACTCTTTGCTTAGTCATTTATCAGCTAAGTGAACTTGGGCAATTTTTGCTTCTTTTTACCTCAGCTCTCACATCTATGAATTGAGAGAAATAACCAATCCTAATCTAAGTCTCACGGTTTTATTGAGATACTGCCAGCAGTGATAACAACAGCTAATGTTTTTCAAGCACTTACTATGTGCCAAACTTTATGTATATTTCTCTTCTAATTCTCTGATAAGTTCTTAGAGGTCAATGAACTGGTTTTCCCCATTTCAAAGGGAGAGAATTGAAGCATCCAGAGTTATGGAACTTCTCTTATCTCACACACAAGTAGAAAACAATCCGGGATTAACCAGTCTTTGATATACAGTTATCAAAGTCTCTGATGTGAGAATAAGAGCTCACAAAATACTCATGTAGATGTCATCGGTGTTTGCAAGGCTACCTTAGGTGCCAGGCACCTTTACAGGCAACATCCACCCAATTCTCAGGGCATTCTTGCAAGGTAAGGATCATAATGCCTAATTTACAGATAAGGAAGTTAAAGGTCAGAGATTTTAAGTGCTATTTTCAAGGTCGCAGAAACTATTTGCAAATAAATCTCTTCCCGTATTTCTCTGAGCTATTTTCCTTTATTTAACATGTTTGCATAATCGCTCGCATGCTCCCCGTGCCAGGAGTGCCCTTGTTTCGTGTGGTAGATTCCCTCAAAAAAGAGAAGGCAACGTTACACTGGAAGGAGTAGCCTACAAACGGCTTTTGCAAATAAGCAAGAAACTAGGAAAAAATTAGCTCTGAGCTTTCTGGTAATCTAGACCAAAAAAAGGGGCGAAAGTAATAGCTATAAAAAGAAAATTTATATTAATATTAAAAGGAAGAAAATCAGGGGCAAAATGTCCCATGTTTCCAATCAGCAACCAGGACAAAGGGCACAGTGTTAATTTCGTAGCATCCGTTCCTAAGAAGTTCAGAGGCTTTTAATGAGCTTTTATCTTAATAAAAGTAAAAGTCGTAAAATAGAAAATACAATGTATTTTAGATGTCTGACTGGTTATTAATGGTATTATAGTTTTATTTATTGTGAAGTGAATAAGTCACAATCATTTTGTACCATCTTGGCAAAACGATGACAGAGTGCAGCATATTCCAACCCGTTTTATTCATCTGAGATACAGGTTTCTCCTGCCTAAAAACATGAGGCAAAGAGTTAAATACACTGTCTGTCACTTATTATTTCTCACAATAGTTATTTGTGTGCAACACGTCTGAAGCCATGAAGCATGATTTTAGAAAAATAAACAAGTTTAAGTCCAGAGAAATAATTCCCTCTTTGTTTATGGCAGAAAAACGGGTTTGCAACAGACACTGCTCTTCTTGAAGTATAAATATTGTGAAATTCTCTAAGCTAAGATAAAGTCTTCCTCCTACTCCATCCTTAAATCCCAGAAAGAAAAAAAAATTGAATAACACGAATTATTCTAGATGTCCCACTAAAAGTTATAAAGTATTAATATATTTTCAGCCTTTGATTTATATATACATATATATTTTTTTTAACATACTCAGTGCTTATTTGTAAAGCTGATATAAGATTTAAAAGCCACATGGAATCTTTCTGAACTTCTGGACAAAATTTTTATTTATTATTTTAATAAGCCTTTTAAAGAATTTTGAATTTGAATATTTAGTTTATTTACTTCCCTAAATATATATAATTGTTGAACACTGGTAACATTTTACACATTAAAAAAATGACCGCTGAATACAAATTAATAGAGAAAATACGTATACTTCCATGTATAGTTCAGTTCACATCTGTTATTTCTGCAAATATAGATGATGTTGACATAAGTTTTCCAATATTTGATGGGATAATTTTATTTTATTTTTATTTTTTCTAGGCAAGACAACCCTTGGTTGATCTCACAGATAGCAAGGACCTTGTCAGGTTACAATCCCTTATTTTTACTTTTTAATTTTTACAACTACAGCACCTAGTCTTCCTAGGTGGTCTCCCATCCAAGTACTAACCAGACCCGACCCCGCTTAGCTTCCAAGATCAGACTCTTTCAGGGTGGCATGGCGGTTGTAGACTTGATGGGCTAGTTTTAATTTTAACTTTTTGGGTGATATTTGGGTTTGGAAGTATAATAAAATACTTCCACCTGCAAAGTTTCTTCTTGATCAAGTTCAGAAGACAGGACAGGAGAATTGAAATAAATGATACATGTAAAACAATTTCTACATATAGAAAATGCTTAAAACTGGTAAGCTTTAAATAGGCACCTCATGAAAAACCAGAAGTTTTTCCAGTAAGATAAGGAATAAGCCAAAAATGTCCCCTCTAATTACTTCTTTTCAACATCCCACTGGAAGTCCTAGCTAATGAAATAAGAAAGGGAAATGAAAAGTATACAAGCCAGAAAGGAAGACATAAAACTGTCTTTGTTTGTAGATGACATGATTGTCTATGTAGAAAATCCAAAAGAATGATTTAACTCCTGAACTAACAAGTGATTATATAGCAAGGCTGCAAGATTCAAGGTTAATATACAAAAGTAAGTCACTTTCCTATATACTATCAATAAAAAGGTAAAATTTGAACATAAAAACACAGTATCATAAATATAAACATCCAAAAATGAAATAGGTATAAATTTTTCAAAAAAGTACAAGATCTGCATGCGAAAAACTACAAAACTCTAGATAAATGCAATCAAAAAAGAATTAAATAGAGAGATAGTCCATGTCCGTGGATACAAAGAAGCAATTTTGTCATGTTGGTTCTCCCCAACTTGATCTTCAGAGTCAACATAATCCCAAGCAAAATCCCAGCAAGCTATTTTAAAGATAGACAAACTGAGTCTAAAGTTTATACATGGATAGGTGAAACTCCAGAATAGCCAACTGAATATTGAAGGACAAGAACAAAGTTGGAGAATGTCAATACCCAGCTTCAAGACTGACTATAAAGCCAAGTAATCAATCAAGACAGTGTGATATTAGAGATATAAAGGACAAATAGATCAATGGAACTGAATAAGGGGCCAAGAGATAAATCCACATACAATCAACTGATTTGGACAAAGAGCAAAGGCAATACAACAAAGCAAACATAGTCTAGTCTTTTCAACAAATAGTTCTGTTACAAGGACATCCACATGCAAAAAAACAAAAACAAAAACAAAACAAAACAAAAAAAACTCTAAACACAGACCTTACACCCTTCACAAACTCAAAATGGATTAAAGACTTAAATGTAAAATGCAAAACTGTACAACTCCTACAGGATGACATAAGAGAAAACCTAGTGCCCTTGGGCATGGCAATGACTTTTCAGATACAATACCAAAAATACCGTCTAGGAAAAATATAATTGATAGGCTGTACTAATTAAAATTAAAGACCTTCTCTGTGAAAGACCGTCAAGAGAATGACAGGACAGGCTACAGACTGGGATAAAATATTTGTAAAAGACACATCTAATAAAGGATTGTTATCCAAAATATACAACTTACTCTTAAAACTCAACAATAAGGAAATGAATAACACAATTCAAAAATGAGCAAAAGACCTGAACAGACTTCTCACCAAAGAAGCTATATAGATGGTAAACAGGCATTTGGGAAGATGCTGTGTGATTAGGACTTACATGTTAGAATAACACCTATTAGAATAGCAAAAATCCAAATTTGCTGACAGCGCTAAATGCTGGCGAGTATGTGGAACAACAGGAATTCGCATTCTCGTTTGTGAGAAAGCGAATGGTACGGCCACTTTGGAAGACAGACAGTTGGGTGGTTTCTTACAAAACTAAACATAGTATTACCAAATGATCCAGCAATCAAGCCCCTTGGTATTTATCCAAATCAGCTGAAAACGATTTCCACACAAAAACCTGCACGGAAATGTGTATGGTGGGTTTTTTTCATAATCGCCAAATCTTGGAAGCAACCAAGATGTCTTTCGGTAGGTGATGGATGAATAAACTGCACCCAGACGACGGAATTGTATTCAGTGATAAAAACAAATAGCTATTAAGCTGTGAAAATACAAGGAAGAACTTAAAATATATAGTAGTAAGTGAAAGAAACAATCTGAGAAGTCTACATACTGTATGATTTCAACTGCATGACATTTGTTTAACAGTAAAATTATGGACACAGTAAAAGACTGGTTGCCAGAAGTTAGTGGGGTGTGAAACTGCTGTCTAAGACACAACGATGGTGGATAAATTATTCATTCGTCAAAACCCACAGAATTGTAGCCCCAGGAGTGAACCCTAGTGTAAACTAAGGACCCTGGGTGATAACGATGTGTCGCTGAGGCCCATGATTGTAGCAAACACGCCAGTCTGGTGGGCTGGGGACAGTCCATGTGAGGGGGTGGGACATGTGGGCACTGTCTTTCCTTTCCCCTCAATTTTTCTGTGAACCTAAAACTTCTCTAAAAAATAAAGTCCAATAAAAAAAAAGAAACTTCATAAGTAAGCTGGACCTTAAGGCACAATTTCTAAAAGTGTCGTTATTTTCATTCACAAAACAAACTCTAGTTGAAACAAGTAAATAATGTGTTTGCTCCAGAAAATGTAAGCCCTGTGCCATCAGGAAGTTTATCACCGAGTTTCTGGTGCCTGGAGCAGCTTCTGCCCACAGCTAAGATTATCTGTTAAACGATGAACTGTCTGGCTCGATGCATTAGGATCTTAAGTAAGAGAAAATGACTTATAAAGATAATTGAATAATTGGAATTTGTATATCTAATTTATAGAAAATATTCTTTCCAATTGTTAGAAAGTTTATAATGTTTGTAGGAAACATAAAAAAATATAGCATCTATGGATATATAAATAAATCAGTTATTTTGAAAAAACAAAGACAAAATTAAAACAGACAGGTTTAAACTAATTTAATCAAGTTTTTAAAAAATCAGGTTAAGATGCCAAAGATTAATAGTATGCCTTTTGTGATGTCTTCTATTATGTTTTTACAATACTCATAAAAACATTAAAGATATATCACGGGAAAACCAGTTGGTCTTTCTTCCAGAATCTAGATTTCTGATACCATAAATAAGTTTAAAACGTAAAATCCCTCTCGGTATAAAACACTCAACAATACTGGAGGCGAGGGGGCATTTCTCCGATGCCTGGCTTGCTTCACAGCCTGCGACAGTCAGCAGGCCAGCGGTGAAGGGACGCGGGGACTGGGCCGCTGGGCTGGTGCCGAAGCCACAGACACTGGCCCCTCGGCCTGGCCGCTCCCCGCAGCGTCTTCAGTCTAAGGGTTTCCTCGGGAACGTGGGGACACCCAGGAATCATGCGAGGTTTGAAACTGAAACCTCTACACACAGCGAGGTCCCACAGGGCTGGTCACACGGAAAATGAATGTCCCTCAGCAAGGGAGTATTTAGAATAAAGGGAGGGAAAAGAAAAGGAAGAAAACAACTCTGAGCTCCCCAAAGAATGAACAAACTCAGGACTCCTGGAAAACACAGCCCCGAAGTTCTCGGTGGACAGTGTGAGCCCACAGCACGACTGAAAGGCGGGGGGCGCGGACGCAGGGGACCCTTCCAGGGCTGAGGCGCTCATGGGAGCGGCTAAAAGCCAGCTGCTTCCAGGACCCTGACTTTTAGCCGCTCCCATGAAATCTCCTGAAGGAAACAGGCGTCCATCCAGGTTTCAATTCGGTTGGACTGAATTGAAATCCTTTAGCCATAACCAGATTTCCGGTGGCTCCAGCACCTCTGAGCACTCGCCTGCTCGGAGCCCGGACTCTGCAGTGCCACGTTTACCTCGGTGACTGTCTAGGAGAGAACCAGGGATCCTGGCCGAACCACGCCCCCTCTAGACCGCCTTTTTTCTAGATTCCTATTTCCCTCTTAACTCATGCCCTGCCTTCCTGCGAAGTCAGTCCTTCACCTCTCGCCCCGGTCCCTTCCACCCCGTCGCCATGCCAACGTCCTGGTCCCAGCTCCTCCCATCTCTCTCCTGTGAGTCTCAACCCGCCAGAGCAGGTACATATCATAACCCATCGCTATTCCTATAATATTCTTCTCTTTAAATAGGTGATTTTAAAATCTATTTGCAATAAAAGTTCAAAGTGCTCACCTATTACAATTTTAATCACCTCACAAAAAGCTCGTTTCGCTTCCTTGAGCTATTCATCTGACAATGGTAGGATTTTAACTTTTGTTTTCATCTTAATTTCCCATGAAATATGTTTCATTCCAATTAAGAAGTAAATATGAAAGTATTAGTTTGTACTTCATGGAATTAAACTTAATCAAAATAAAGATTTAATTTATTATATGCCAGGCAAAAATTTTACAAACATAATCTGATTGAACTCCCAAACTAATCGAGCCTGATTTATTTTTCAAAATCCCCCAAAGCTGAAAACATTTAACAAAGTAAAAACAAAAACTGAATAGACATATCTACATACCTACATACCTACATACAGCATATTTCTGGTCACAAGAACATCACCAAACCTCTAAATAAGTCCCCAAACACCTCTAATACAAAACATTGAAATAAATGTGAGCCCTACGTTGATTAAAAAAAAAAAAAAGTGATAAAAAAAAGTCACATCATTCTTTTCCACCCTACTAACTCCGGTTCAGGGTCTGGGGGACTGGAGCCCATCCCGACAGCTCAGGGCACCAGGCAGTCCCACCACGAGTGGGGTGCGCTTGCACCCAACACGGCACTCAGACAGGGACAGTGTAGACACGTCAGCGAACGCACTTACCTGCTCGCCGGTGGGGTATGGGAGGAACCAGAGGAGCTGGAGGAAACCCACAGAGACGCGGGGAGGCCACGCGCACAGCGGCCCTCCCAGGAAACCGATTTTGTGTTTCGTCAAAGTTAGAATGAGATGACACCACTCGGGGACCTGCTGCTGTACTTTCAGTGACAGAGTAATGAAACGACAAGAGCGAATTATAAATCTAACCTTGAAATGCCTTGATCTTAAATATACCCACACGATAACAAACACGAGAAAACCGGAAACGGGAACCGATAATCGCACAGCTGTAGATGATTTATTTAACTGGGTTTTTATCTATTTAGTTATTTATTTATTTTTTATTCTATTTTTTTTTTAGGCGAGGCAACCCTTGGCTGACGTCACAGATTGCAAGGACCTTGTCAGCTTACAATCCCTTATTTTTTTTTATATTTTTACGCCTGCAGCACCTGGTCTTCCTAGGTGGTCTCCCATCCAAGGCCCGACCCTGCTTAGCTTCCGAGATCAGACGGCATCGGGCTTGTTCAGAGTGGCGTGGCCTTGTATTGGAAAGTAACATCCACGGCTCTAGCCTGCCCTCATAGTTAATAAAATAAAACTGCATGTAACCAATTTGATTAGCGCCTGTCCCCAGCTCTTGCATCAGGGTGCATAAGCTGCACCCACGGACACGTGATGCTCTCACTGGCAAATGCTCAGTCCTTCTCTTTGATTAGCCCTCGGACAGTTCATTCTACTACTCATCCAGAGGTGTTGCTCTCTTTCTTCAATATTCTATTTCTATCTCTGTTGCTTTTATTTCGTTTTATCCTTCTGGAATATTTTCTCTCACCCCTGAGTTTTCATTGTCTATTCTGTATCTGTTAGAAGGTTTTTGACTAAGATAAGAAAAAACACTCACGATGCCTGAAGTGAATTGCCTCACATTACAAGATGTCTGGACGTTAGTGTGGGCTCCAGCACATTCAAATCCAGTGATGGCCCAAGGATCCAGGTTCTGCCCATCTCTTAGCTGTACTGTTAGCCACCCAGTGATGCCACAGGTGGCCGCCACACTGCCATGCCGCCACACTCAGAAGAAAAAGGACAAATTTCTTGCTACTCTTTCTAATGAACAAGAAAATTCTGTGGAAGTCCCCAGAGGATGCTGCTCATGTGTCACAGGCTTGGATCACCGCACATGCTCTCTTCTAAATCAATATTTGGTAGGAAAAACAGAGTTGCCTTGTTTGGCTTAAGCTAGTACTGAGAGAGTAGGACACATCTGAGGGGCCAGCCTCACTGAAAACTGCAGCTTCTTCTACGGCATCTCAGAATTCTGACATGAGCGAACAGCATTTACTTCTTAAAATTTTTCGATTGTTGATTAAGCAAAGAAAACTCGACACAGGATTCCTAAACAAAACTGATGCTCAAAAAGGCAAACAAATATTTTTATACTCTGAATTTAGTAGCAAACATCTGAAAAATAATGTCATTCTTATAGACACTGCAATAACACAAATAAATAACACTCAGCAGCGTGTCATTAAAAAAAATGGTTTCTATCTGCTACTGTGCTGCTTACATTTCTCTCTCACATGGTCTCGGTCACATGTCAGTTTCTGGCTGGAGTGACCACATGGGAACCCCAGTTGCACCTTGAGAAGAACTGTAAGTATTTTATACACAGATTTTCCCAGAGTCAAAAGCACAGATGCTGGGGCATTCAAATCCTAGGTTAATTTCCTCTTTATATCAATGAAATTAGCATATTACTGGGTTATTTCCATTGGTGGAATCTATTAGAATAAGTCCGAGACCATAACAGTATGTGTAATCACTCAACAGTACAAAATAAAGTGCTTGCTATAACATATCCAAGAAGAGAAGGTAACAGATAAAATATTTATCGAGAAATAATATTAATCAAATATGTTTACTTTCCTCCTGTACATTTTCACCGGGTGGTTTAGTTAAATCAAGAAAGTAAAATACCAGCTAGATTCTGAAGAACTTGTGTTGGGACTACAGTGACAACTACTTCGGACAGTGTAACAAGGGTTGTTGGGCTAGAGACATCACACACAGGGCGAAGTGGGGACCTAGTCCTTTAACGGTTCACTCAGTGTATTTTTCTGAAATTATTTCTTTTGAAATAAAACCCTGCTTCTTCTAGCCTCCTCCACTGCTTACAATTCATGCAAAGCTTATGTTTTTTTTGCCCCCACATCATCTCAGAATCAGCCATCATCTCAGAATGCAGAGCTGAAAGTGCCCTCCACATAGTTCAATGCTACAAAAGCCAAAAGCGAACGAGCTTGGACGACTAATCCTAGATCGCGACATAAGGAGTCACAGATAGAGCTGGAATTAGGGCAGAGTTTACTTAGTACTTGATTTGTAGTTCGATTAATCAATAATTATATGTTGCACACCCACTACGTCAAAAGCACCTCACTGAGCTTTCGGGCTGATTTCGAGAGGCATCATACACTTGCCTGTGCATTTGAGAAGTTTACGATGTAGATAAAGAAAGACTACAGACAGAAGAAAACTGTTACAAGATAAAAAAGCTAGTTCAAGTTCATTTGGGATTAACTGGCCATGAGTTTGGAAGTCCTTGGGTGCTAACGGTTTAGAGGAAGAAATGAGTTAGCTATGGAGTGGGGGATGCAGTTGGCTGGACGAGGTCGGCAAGGCAAGTTGGGAAGAGTAGCCTGCGAGGCAGGAGCTCAGGGGGCAGCACATGCTCTAAGGCTCTGGGCCTCCTGTGCCAGATCCCTCACTTGCTTACTGGCCTCAGCTCGAGGTTGTCATTCAGGAGACCTGGCACAAGACCTCAAAATCCGAAGTTCAAATGAACAACCTGGGGACTTCAGTAAACGGCAGTTTTAAGAGACCAAAATGTTGGCTCCAAGACGATAAGAACCACTTGGCCTTGCCAACTGCTACATCCCTCTGTATCAGAGCTGTGCTGGAAATACTAGCACATCTGATAAATATTTTTTGCTTGATGGCGAGCACAGGAGATGATGATTGCAGAATATATTCACATAACTCTTGTTGCCTTAGTTTATAAGCGGATCCAAAACTTTAGCTTTCACACTCTTCTAATAAGCACCAACATGGGGAACCTTCTAGGACTTTTCATAAGCTTTGGTCCTTTTCACACCTCGGTGGCCGCTGGAATTATAGATTGGAGGTTATTGACTATATCTGAAGAAGATTCCTAAAGCAGATGCCAGACGTTGTTGAGGTGAGGAATAAAATAAAGATCAAAGATGTAGAGTCACTGTCACCCTAATCCTTAGAAGAGGAAAGGGTATGACAAGTATTAACCTACAAACAACGAAAACAAAAATGATTAAACCACAGCTGAAACAGAACGCACGCTGCAGTTAAAAACGAACGAACAGACAGAGCACGCAAACACAAAACGCAAAAATTCCCTCATGCTAACATTCGATACTTACACGTGACAATGAAATTTTAATGAGAACTCTGACAGCCATGATAATTCACCCAAATTCCAGAAAATATTGAGGTGTACAGTTTGAGGTCCCATTTTATTGTACAGAACTGCCCAACTTCATAACTGCCCTTCCGTATCCAACAATCCACTACTCTTAAACTATGTAGCTTCACATCCCGTTTTTCTCTGAATGCTAATTGCAGAACTGAACTAAGTCTTCACTTTGGAAAGAAAATCTGAATATAATTAATAGTCACTTCCAAAGACTCATCCAGACTTAAAGACGAACCTTGTCCACTATCACCCTCTCTGGGAACTCATCCTCTGTCTTACCAGTCAGAAGTAATATTTTCAGTTTTGGGCTTCACAGCATTTACTGCCTTGTAGTATTTTCAGTCATATACCATGGAGGATTCCTCCACTTGTGTCTTCAATCATCACTCAAATCTCTGCTTTTCTCATAAGCGCAAAGGTCATATTTTCAGGGACTTCTACACAAATAATAGGGATACTCCCTCATGTCCTAAGCCCTAGAGTCCGAAATAAAATTTATCTTTCTCACTCTAATGCCTGTTCTTCAACAGTCCAACAAGCATACCTGTGTCTGGCATATAAAAAAAAAACAAAAACAAAAACAAACAGAGACCAGTTCCCTGAATTCAGTGAGTTTCAGTCTATTCACAGAAACAGGCCCATGAATACAGCAGTGGAAAGATAATAGAGAAAGCTCTCGGCCCAGGCAAAGGTGACCTCTTTCCACTTCGTCTTCCCCATCGGCACTGTAAAGAATCCATCATCATTGCAGCACAGTTACCGAGCGCCTACTGTCTCTGTAAGTTTCTCTATATAAATTCCTCTTCCTCCTCATAACACAGAGAGGTAAGTGCCAGTATAATCCCCAATTTTAAAACTGAAGAAACCAAGGTCAAAAGAGGTCAAGAATTTTCCCCCAATTCAGAGCTGGTGAACACTGAAGTCCTCAGATATTATTAAGTTATAATTTCCTAATATTACTAACTGTAACGACATAAGTATTAACTATGTATTAATAACTAATATTATATCCTAAACAATTTTATACATTTTATATATATAGAATGTAGACTATGCATGTTTATTAATATGTAGGTAATTAATAACACCAAAACTAGTTGTTATTAAACTCTATTTCTAACATGGAGTTATTAAACACTAACGATCTCTATTTTGTTCATTTTGGGGCAGGGCTCGGTGGGGATGGCTCACCTCTACCCCGGGGCCGGAGGCTGGAACAGCGCCACTGAGGCTGGAAGACCCTTTCTCTGTGGCTCACTCACGGGGCTGGCAAGCTGGTTGCTAGCTGCCAGCTGTCAGCTCACCTGGGGCAGAGGGCAGGGGCCTGGGGGCCTCCCCATGAACTTCTCAGGCTGCCCTGAGGCTTCTTCACAGCAAGGTGGTTGAGTTCTGGCATGCGCATTTCAGGAGAACCAAGTGGCAGTCATTCTGCTTTTGTGACTTAGCCTGGCAGTTACTGCCACTCTATCCGCTGGCCAGTGCGGTGACAGACCTTGCCAGGTTCAAGGGAAGGGGACACGAACTCACCTCTTGATGGTGGCAATGGCTGTAGCAGAGTTCAAGAAGAGCACGTGGGTGGGGGGGCATTGTTACCTCTCTGTTTTGAGAGGTTACAAAGATAAAGGTTCCTGAAAGGAGGTACCTTCGCCTTTACTAAGGAAAGAGGGTCTACATGGAAAGGAGAATGTGAAATAGATTAAAATAGGTACAGTGTACAGCGGAGGAGGCAGAGATCAGCGTATGTCAAAGGTGTAGTTGTACAGTAGCTTGTAAACGCCTAGAAGCTGGTACTGTTCTAATAAAGTTTTATTAGATAATCTGCCCTCCGCAGAAGAAGACACATTTTACATGCAACTCAGAAATTAGTTTACACACAAAAATATAAAGGGTTTGCCAAACACCTGCACTTCAGCTCATGTATTAGGTCACATCCATTACGGCACTGATGAATAATTTATTCTTCAATCAAAGAGATACAGTTAGACAATTTAGTTTGCACAAAAAAAAAAAAAAAAAGTTCATTAAGTGGACATTTGATTTTATTTAAGTCAAATTTACTTTCATGGAATGAACTTTCTTTGCAATTTATTCATTTATTTATTTTTTTTATTTTAATTTTTTTTTTTTAATGCCTACAGCACCCGGTCTTCCTAGGTGGTCTCCCATCCAAGTACTAACCAGGCATGACCCTGCTTAGCTTCCAAGATCAGACGAGAGAGAGCTGGCTCGTTCAGGGTGGTATGGCTGTAGGCTGCAGTTTATTTTTGTAATTACTAGGTTCTCTTAGGCACATGGCTAATAATCATATTTACTGTGCTAGGTATTTCAAAACCTCTAAATCGCTGGAATCTTTACAAATTGGATCCGTATTGATTATAGCAAGAACTCAATATTTGCAAGATTTTTAGCTCTCCCAGGCAAGTGGCCTTATGCACCATCGACAAAAGGCTGAACGAACCGACGGGGGTTCCCCAGTCCGACAGCGCCCCACGCCCAGGCCCGCGGCGCCCCGCACGCGGCCGCCCTGCTCCAGCTGCGTCCCCGCGCGGGGACCCACCGCGGCAGCCGAGGCCTCAGGCGGCTTAGCACCGGGCAGGAAGGGGTACAGCCTGACCAGCCGACCCACTTTGGTCTCCACTATTCCGGTTGTTTTAAATAATTCTCGCCCCCACCTAGTTTCTCCTCCCGATCGCCTCAAAGCCCCGGCAGTGGCCTCGTCCCTTGCCAGCCTGTCGGCGTGATTCACTCTGGCCGGACACTGCGGTTCTGCCGCCCACCTGCCGCCCGAGGAGGAAGAAAGCACAGCCAGTGTCCGCGAAGCCCTCGCCCTTCCATCTCCTCAAAGACAGTAACTTCCTGACAAGGAAAGGGAGACGTCTGGACAAAACTCCGTGTCTTGTACCTCATCCAAGCCAAGTGCTGGCAAACAGTCTGAGGGTGAGCACAGGAGACAGGCGATGGGCAGAGCAGACACACACCCAGAGCGCGTCCTCGGTGAGCTGTGGTGACACGCAGTCTCCGGGGCTGCGAGGCCCAGTCACCACCTGCCGTTATTACTGCACCAGAGGAAATTGCTTCAGAATGCATTTGTGGATTTATTTTCTCCAACGCCAGTTAAACTTAAATGTATATTAATCAATCTCTTTACAATCCCTGTAGAACTTCAAATAAAATGAAAAGTAATTGCAAAACTGGGGCATTAGCTCACACCCCAAAGTCTAAAATGAATGAGCATTTCGTCCCCATCATCATCACCAATAGTATTCCAAAATATGTTATCACTGCTTCACAGTCTTTGGGATAATATATATTTTTTATTTTTCTCTAAATTTACTCTCCAAAAACATGATTATGGTAACGGTTTTCAATAGAGCCTATTTGGGAACCTCAATGCAGCACTACCTTCTGTGTCCACCTAGTTAAGTTCCCATATAGTCAACTCAAAATGCTCCTCGCCAAAAGTATCAGAGTTCTAGGGTCTGGGGTGGTGTCTGCGCACACGCACAGGTGAGAGGCTGCTGGGGAAAGGAGAATTGCAGAGAGCTACGGTGAGGCACAGAGCCCTGGCTGCCCCACTTAAAGATTAAAGGATAAAATTAAAATAAAACTTCAGACTGTATAATTACGGCATACGCACATCCGTGTGAAGTTACGTTCAAAACGTCATGCACGTTGGAGAATTCTAAATATCAAATACAAGGCGCCACTTAAAATTAACTTGTGGTGTAATGTAGAGATAAAGAGACAAGAGTTGTGATTGCAGAAAAATATTATACCCATATCTGTTATATATGTGTGTGTATATATCTAATAAATACATAATATAATATATATGAATATTTCCATTATAATCTTCAATCTCTAAAACAATCTGGAAGGTGTGTATTACACATGTTTTACAAATAAAGACATTGAGGTTTAGAAAGTTTAAATAAACCCATAAAACTATCAAGTGTGGGACTGGAATTCGAATGTAGGTAATTGGTTCGGCTTCTCTCTCCAAACCTTGGAATCTAAGATGTAAGGCGGAAGTGATCACATCTGTCCTGTGGAAAGCCAGCTCCCGACGGCCCAGATGACACCTCAGATGACAGCCCCTCAGATGACACCATCTTGTGTGGTTTGTCCTTTTGATGATTTCTGTATCTAGGTACCCAAGAAAAAGTGAGCAGACAGAGCCAGCAGCAGAGAAGGCCTGACTGGGAGGGGCCGTTTAGAGACTGCACGGAGGACGGTGCGCGTCCTCCGGGTGCGTGGACGCGGCCTTGGACACGAGGGAGCAGTACCAGGACATCAGGACGTCACTGCGGAGTCCCTGACCCCTCCGACCTCTCAGTGACAGCAGATGCACATTCCACCCCTTCGCCCTCGTTACCTCAGTTACTTCATGGGTTGCCAAAACTAGGGAGAAAAGGAGAAGAAATATGCTCTGGAAGAAAGTCCGCCTGCTTTGGGGTAGAAGGGAAATGCGAGATGGGGTCTGCAGGGATGAGCAGTAACAGCACGACAGCGACATCACTAACAGTAGCTAACATCCTGTGCGTGCGCTGGACACGGCATGGATTCTTCAGTGATCTGCCATAGCAGTTACGACTGTCACCTCCACCTTGTACCTGAGGAACCTGAGGCTCCCAGCTGGTGACAAGCAGACTCTGTGCAGGGGACACGGGGCTCACTCTACCCTGTGACCTGTCTGCTCACAGGCAACAGCCCATCCCTCACTCCACTGTGACCACAGATCACAAACCCCCCTCAGAACAGGTCACAATAGGTAAAGAGAAGTATTTCAGAGGCTGGGTTGAGACCATAGTTCACAGAAAAGACACCCAAATTTGCACACGGGACGGAGCGGAAGGGAAGCGGCGGGGGAAGCGGCGGGGGAAACGGAGGCCCGACTGGGAGAGGCGGGGCTTGAGGTCACTGCCCGCCTGTTTCTTGGGCTGCTCTCTCGGCCTTGCCTTTTGCCTAACCGTTGATGTTTTAATATGGCGGAAACCCAAATATTTACATGGATTCCAATGAATTTAATTCTAAGGACATCGATGTAAACTTCTTTCTTATAAGCATCAACGGCTGATAGACACACTCAATAACAATACATGAAGCAACATAAATACTTGAATCTTGCACCTAGTAGGAAATTTTTTTAAAAATTGCAAGCAGAGAAACTAAGATTCTGTGTCCCCTTGGAGTAGAAGCCGTGATCCTGGAAGTGACTGTCTCCGTGCAGACCTGGAACGGGGAATACTGAAGGTGCTGAGGCTTTGAGGCGAAGATGATTAAAAAAGGAGACACAGAAGGACCAAGACAAAGGTAGTACTTTTATCTACTTGGAAGAAAGGTTTTCCCTAGGAAGAGGAGATGGGTAAAAATCAGAACTATGCAATTTCTTTTGGTAACTTGTTTAGGTGTCACATGTGTGAACATCCACACTTATATTCCATATCGAGTTAACTGTCTACGAACTGAAAATAGTGTGAAGTCAGCCAGGCTAAACTACTGTTTTCATCACTGGTATATAGTTTTTATTTAAGAATCCTGTTGGACACTATTAAACAGTAGTACCTGGACTAGGTGGTTTTACCTGAGCGTAAATAACACCCAGGGTTTGAATTTCTACTTTTCCACCTTGCAAGTTGGGGATTTTAATTTTCTGCTCAGCAGGAGACCTATTAACTAAACACAAAACTCTTACTTTTATTAGCCTTACTGCTTCTAAAATCCCTACTGTGTGTTTGGCAGTCTATCCAAATAATTTTTAAGCTACCTTTTTCACAAAATTTTAAGAAACTTCAACTATAAACTAACTTCCATCTTATAAAGATGTGATAAGAGCAACTTCCCACAGAGAGTGATTTAGCTGAGGTCTTTTCGGTACAGGACAGATGGGATTTTTTTTAACTCCTCTGATAAGGTTGTGATGAGAGGTGACAACCTGCCGAGTGAAGCTTGGCCTATGGCGTCTAGTTTAGCAGCAAACGCGCAGTTCCCCAGACAGCCCCTGGGTGGGGAGCGCCCAGGTGGAGTCCGCGGGTCTCGCTGGGACGTTAAGGGTCAGCCTCCCTGAACCGATGCGAAGGGCACTAACACATCAGTGACGTGTAACTTCATCAATTGTAAGTTTATAGTATTTAATTATATTAAAATTATATTATGTTAAAATAAACACAATTCCTAGGGAATCTTTTGTTCTTAATACTAGTTTTTCCCGAGAAATCTTTTATTTACTAGAAAAGTACCAAATCTGTGTTCTAGAGTTAGTTCAGTTACTGCCTTAAACTGTACGAGGTTCTTCACCTATAAACAGAATCTACACTGTTGAGTTCACAAGACTGTTATGGTTCCTACACAGCACAGTGCTGGAGTTTGAGGGGACTCAATACATAACCATCTGTCTTCAGATGAGCAGTAAGACCAGAGTCGGACATAGAGGCCTTTATCTCCGAGTCTGATAGAAGCTGGCCCGGAGAACGGGCGATGGGGTCGACTTTCCTGAGCCCTGCTGGCCAAAGAGGCCTCCTCGGCCAGGGCGGGCCTGTCCCCAGGTTCACGGTCAGGCCCAGGGCAGTGAAGGCCCGCTCGCTCGCTGCAGGCAGGCCCAGAGCGGAGAGCTAGGAAGTGGGCAGTAGGCTAGGAAGTTCTGCCCACGGTGGGAGAATAAGGGGCCGCAGAGAGGACGGGAGTGTTTGGGCAAAAATACCTTCCAGAAAATCAGGACTAAAGCAGCAATATCTTCCTTTAACAAATTAAACTGTGATTCCCGCCATATCCAAGCAGCAGATCCTGAAAATACAGAAAGGTTTGGGTCGGCGGTTCCCAACCTTTTTGGCACCAGGGACCTGGGCTCCTATGAGAATCTAATGCCTGGCGATCTGAGGCAGAGCTGAGGCGGTGATGCCCATGCTGGGGAGCAGCTGCCAGTACAGCTGGAGCTTCACTTTCTCGGAGGCTGTTTACCTCCTGCTGTGTGGCCACGGACAGGTACCGGTCCGGTCTGCGGCCCAGGGGTCGGGGACCCCTGGTTTGGATTATATTCATCGTAGCAATATGAGTGATACACTGTATAAGAAGCTGGGTTGTTTCTAACCTACCAAAGTATTTTTCTTACTCCAAGACTCAAAAATTGCATCCTGCCTTTCTCTAGCTGCAGAGTATCTAGGTGAAACTTGATAATCTTTATTTGCAACCAGCTTTTTATTATAAAAATAGACTATAAGCTGAAAACAGACAGGTATAAATTTAGTTATCATATCTAATATCAATTCTCATATGCTCTTGTAACCTATTATCTAGAAGACACTAGTTTCTTACCAATTCTTTTGAAATATTTATGCACATCAAGTCCCAAACAACTTGTGCAGGAGAAATTGTAACATATAAAGTTGATATCTTACGTTCTTCCCTGTATGTTTTGAAGACTGTCCTACATCAACATCTGTAAAACTAACTTTTTAAATAACTACTTAGTAATCCAAAATAAACACTTATCATAATTCAATTGGTCTCCTATTAAAGAACATTTATTTGTGACCACTGTAATTTCAATAACACTTTTTATACCTTTCCTAAGTAGGAAGTCTTCCTAGGAGGGGAATTTGGCTCTTTTGAGGAGTCAAAGCATACATACATTTCACATTTTGAAAGTCAGCCACATTGCCTACCAATGGGTCTGCACCAGTCTATACCAAGAGAACAGAAGAGTGCATTTACCAGCTCCCTGCGTTCCCAGAATCAGCGAACTTCGCCAATCTGTCAGGCTAAAATGTACGTCATTTTAATGTGCATTTTTTTTTACTTACTAATGAGACTTTTTTTCCCACATGATTACTGTCTATTCATATTTCTTTAACTATGAATTGCTTTTTGGTTAATTTTCTATTGTGTGGTTTGTACTTATCTCTGCATTTTAAGAATGTTCCTTCTCTTATCTCTGCCCTTTTTGCAATTATTATACAAGCATATTTCTGTCATTCAATTTTGTATATGTAGTTGTATAGATATTTAATGAATTATGTTTTCCTTTTTACATTAAGATTTATGAAGTTAATGTGACTGATAAAGTCGATATTATCTTAGGTTTACTTTTCCGGTATCTTTGCAAGCATTCATAAAATAGCCTTTTGTTATTTTCATTGAGAATGCAATAATTACATAGCTATAATGGTTATAGATTAATTTATGGAGAACTAACATTTTCACAATACCAAATCTTTCAATATAAAAACATGCCACATGTTCAGTCCTCCTCTTATGCCAACAGTAGACGTTTGAAGCTTTTCGTGTTGGTCCCACACATTCTGACTGGATTTCATCCTAGATATGTTATCCTTTTTGTTGATAGTATAAACAGGGCTTCTTCTTCCAAAATTTAAGTGTTTACTTGATTTGTGTATGAAAACTTACACTGAGTTCTGCACAATAAGTTTTTTAACCCTACTAAATTCTCTTTTTAAATTTGTTTTCACTGAGATTTTCAGGCTTACCAGAGATAATATTATCTGAAAATAATGATAACGTCATAGTTAATTTGAAAGGCTAACAAGATTTTGATTGACATTTTGAATATTCTTCATGCACAAAAAAAAAAAAACAGAGAAAATAGCTTTATCTTTATTTCATACCTTAATGTCTTGAACATAGGTCTTTTTTTTCTTACATTTGCTTTGAATTTCTTGACTACAAAATTCAATATATGGATGGTTTCAATTTTCCTTCTTGACTTTCATATTTGAAAGGAAGAAAGAGTAGCATAAATATAACAAGAATTTGGTCTTCCCTAAGTGACCTTTTATGAGCTTTCTAAATAAGTCTAAGTAAGTAAGAAATTGGAAATTGTAATACACATCAGAAGCCAGAAATCTCAATGCCACAAAGCAAATAAATGGTTCTTCATATTTTCATTCAATCAATATTGAATATAGGAGATATAACGAAGAAGACAATTGACCCTGTCACCCAGGAATCTGCCATCTTGTTAGGAGGTAATCACTTTACTACAGAGGTGAGCACCAGACAGCAGAACAGGAATTCTTTTCCAGTGGAGACGCTGAGAAAGCACCAGAGAGCAGACAGGCCCGGAACACAGAGGTAAGGAGGATGTTCAAAGTCAATCAGTCAACTACAGCCTGTCAGCCACTGGTTTTGAAACAAATTTTACTGGAATATTTTCTGGTTCCCTGCTTCAGTGACAGAGGTGAGTAGTTTTAACAGAGACCATGTGGCCTACAAAGCCTAAAGTATCGACTCTCTCATCGTTCACAGAAAACGTTTATCACCACTGTTCTACATCATGCCATCCACGATCGAGTTTCCACAGACAGAAAAGAACTGGGTGATTTCCACTGTTTGTGGGTGTGGCGGGGCGGGCAGTAGAGGTAGATGGATTGGGAGCAGATGGGGCGCATGGAAGAGCAAGCTGGCAGCTGAGGCCAGGCCTGCCGAGTCTGTGGTGGGGACCATGACAGAGGGAGGCTGAAGGACAGGGCAAGACACAGCTATGCTGAGCGAAGTTCTGGCCGCCAGGCCAAACGGTTTAAAACGCATTTGGTAGCAAAATGAATTTATAGACGTTGCTAGAAGGTGGACTGTGGTCAACGCAGAAAAGGAGAAAGATGAATCGGATATGAATCGATGTCTGCGGAGGAGGAGTATTTGCAAAACAGAGACAGACGGTGAGAAGCAGCGCGGCGCCTGGGGCACGCGGCTCCGTCCGCTTCACACAGCACCCACCGCACACAGAGTGAACTGAGTTTCTCTCCTTGAATGAGGAAGAATAGCAAAGTTATTACATTTGTTCAGGACTAAGTTAATGAAAGTAACCCTAGGTCAGCGCTTAGTGGAGGTGGGGCAAATTAAGAAAATCATTCTTGGTCTAACAATATTGAGGAACTTGAAAATAACGTTACAAGAAGAACAGGAGTCACTGAAATAAAGTATCAGTGGAGGAGCCAATTTTATAGCTTTGACAGGAGGCCGTCGGTGTAGCATCGGCAGAGCCAAGCGCCGGGTGAGAATTTGTTGGCAATGCCCATCTTGCAGCTGCGGACGGCCAGAGCGAGCCGAGGCCAGGCATCACAGGTGACACACACGCTTTGGGGGCAATCCTTTAAAATTAGAAGGTTTTAATGAAAACCCAATACCTGCTTTCTCTTGAAATAGGTGATTGGACCACAGTGAGACCTGAGCAAGCACGGCAGTGACAGGTACAAGTTGTGGACGGGCCCCTCAGGATGGGCGGGGGTCCCCACTGGGCCACAGCTGCACCTTTCCCTGATGGTTCCTCCCACAGAAGCCAAGTATCATTTGCAATTCATACTGAGCTGGAATTTAGGTTTTTTCTCAGTGGAGATATATTTTTCTAGTGTCACATCTTATCAAAAAAGAGAGAAGGAAAAAGACCAAGATTGTTGTATGTTTCAAGAAAAGAAATGAGAGGCCATGTGTTGTCTGAGACTAAAAATCCAGCCTGACCCACTGACTAGCAAACTCCTGGCCCCCGATGTGATTCCTGCCGACAGCTGGGCCTCTGCGCCCCGGTCCCGGTCAAACGGAGCCCAGCAGAGAAACGAGCCTCGGCGGCCAGGCGTGCCGAGGTCGCCGAATAGGGCTACGAAGTGTCCAGAGCTTGATAAAACATAAATGCGACGGTTAAAAATCAATAATACTCTATGTCAGGAAATTAAGAAAACACTAAGGTCAGCAGACGACGCTGATGGTCACCCCGACGGTCCGGTCTAGCGGAAACGGCCGGATCCCGAGTTCGCCACGACAGAGGCGCGGGCCACCTCCCCGCGCGGCAGGAGCAGGTCGGGACGCGCAGGTCCAGTTGCCTGGGGTGTGCGAACTGGGGTGTGCGCGTGTTTTCTCTCACATGAGGGTTTCCTTCAGAGGAGGCACTGCCACCGGATTCCCTTTGGATTTCTTTGCTTTCTTGGAACACAGAACCTGAGGGTGTGCGGCTCGTGGAGCGTTTCACAGGTCACCGCCTCAGCCCACGTGACACCTGCCCCCAGCGACACCCGTCCCCGTCCCCACCCCAGGTCTGAGTGTCTTCGTTTCTAATAACCATCCTCTATGTGTTGTGATTATATCCCAGAAACGTTTCAAATAAAGACTTTTGGGATATTTTGAAGGGATGTTTCGAAGCTGAAGAGGCTACACATTTATTTTAATAAGATTATTCCACCAAGTCCACTGCGCTGAGATTATATCTCCCTGTACAGATAAGTGCCCCAGAGCACTGCGGCGAAACCGATAACTGTGTTAGAAGTGGACAATATCCTGGTTGTGGAAAATCCATATTTGATGTGACACCAAGTTATCTTTTTAGCCCAGTTAAGGGGAGACAAAAGTAAGGGAGCCGATTTTTCTCGGCCTAGTTAAGTAACCATGCAGGGGGCCTGACTCGCCCCGACTCTGTTCGTGGCCTCTCTGTTATGCGGACGCCGAGGTGCTCGAGACAGTATCCAATTAATCTCTAGCTATGTAGGTGGCAGTGTTTCAGATTAAATTATCTTCCAGTCTCGCCCTCATTAGAAAAAGAAAAGAGATGTCAAGCATATAACAAAGCATCTTGTCAAAAATGATTTCACTGTTGAAGAAGCTTTGCAATGGCAGGCAAACCACCCCCATCGGCTCCTGCAAACCCAGTCCGCCCCCGGCCACTCCTCTGAGAGGTGGCCATATGTGACCACTGGGGCTACATCTCCCTGGAAAGTAAGACAGTGAGCAGCCTCTTTCAGGGCGTGTGACGGAAACGGAGAATCCAAACTGGGAAGCCAAGCAGCGTGTGACGAATTCACCTGACGGGAGCCCCAGAAGAGCAGGTTAGCAGCGCAGTGAGCGCTACCGGCCTGTGGACAGGAGCATTTCCCGCGGGGCAACGCTCATCAACCTTTCATACTTTATTGTATGAAGAAGGTCTGAATAATTAGAATGTAGAAAATGCCGAACAGAGACATGTAAGACGTGACGCCGACTTACTGTGAAGTTGTCTTCTCAAACACTTTAACAGGCCTGTGAACTGTTTCTGGCTAACACTGGCTCCCTCGAAAACATTCTCTTACCCCTTTCAAATTTACTTGCAGAAGCAATAAACCAAAGGATCCATTTGTTTCAAATAGTGCCTTTTACAAACACGATTATGAAACCAGCACAGAGATAAAGAAGTATATTCGGGGGCGGGCGGTGGAAGCAGTGCTTTAGGATCACGTGAGAACAAAAAATATTAGCGACATCGCGAAAGTCCTGAGAAATCTAGTTACATGAAAACAATCATGAAGCATCTCCCTATACTTTTGTATCACGTCATTCATTCATTCGTTTGACAAATACTCACTGAGTGTCTACTAAATTTCAGCGCCTGAGCTGGGTACATGAAAGATGAATATGGCAGACGTGACACAAAACTTCAAGAACTGGATAGCTCAGCGAAGCACGAAGACAGACGGGCAGCTCAGTGTCACAGCGGAATCACACAGTTCAGGGTCCCGTAGCAGCAGTCCAGGTGTGGGGGGTCAGAGAAGGGTCCCCAGAGGAAGTGATGTCTAATCCACAAGGAGCGGGCCAGCTGACTGAAGACGAGAAGGGCCTTCTAGGCAAACAGGTTCCCTGTGTTTTGCAGATAAAAGAACCTGTAGATCGAGTAGGAAACGTGCCTTCCCGAGCACGCTGCGGCAGAGAAACGCCAGAACTGTGTGTCAAGTCCCGTGGGCGTGTGTCTCTGCGAAGGGGCCGCAGTGTTTCCCATCATGTTTGCATGGCCCTGTGGACAGAGGCTGAGAAAAGGACGTGCAGAAAGAGAAACGATAAGTATTCCACACTAGTGTGAGAGAGTGCGCGTTCCGTGAGTGAGCAGAGCAGAGCAGCTCAGGAAAAGCGTGAGTGTCCCTGGCGGGGGCAGCAGTGCCAGAGCAAAGGCGGGAAAGACACTTGGACATGGGAGGGGCGGCTGGGGGAGCAAGAAAGGAGAAGAGAGAATGAAAAAAGAGGGTCCTTATCATGGCAAAGAGAGCAGCCTTCGAAATTGCTTCGAAGAAAGAACCCCTTGCCGGGTGACTTCCCCAAGCCGCTAGGTCTGCGGGGCGGCCGCTGCGGCGCCTGCCGCCTCCCCCGGGTCGTCATCCCCCCAAAGACTCCACTTCACCAACACGCAGCTACACTTTTCTGCCCCCCGCCCGTGCACCACTCCTGCCTGTGCTGATATGTCCCGATCTCACCCCCCAAACACTATCCGTCTCTGTTTAAATATTACCTCCTACATCATGTAAGCAGCCCTATTTATTTATGTTTATTTCTTATACCAATATTTCAATGAAATCTTATTCTTTAACAGAGCCCACATCCTTCTCACTGAAAATTCAACAAGTACTGATGCCTATATACCAGGCCATTATGCTGGGTAAAAAGAAAAGAAATCAATTAAAAATGGCCTCTGCCCCCAATAAGCTGAAGTGAGTCTTCCATCAAACCAGTGCAATGAAATGAGCTGTCTTCCTTATTTAAAAACCAGGCTTTTTAAAATTAGTAGCGGGGAACCCTAGGATGTAGTAAAAAATTAATAACACCAAAAGTTAGTGCTGTAGAAAAGCGGGTCTCTTCGATCCTGACCTTCAAGATTTAAAGTGCTTTCCCTTGAGAGTCAAAACCTCTTGGCAGTTCTTACGTATTGTTAAAAGCTAGTCTCTGTCTCCGTCTCTGTCTCTGCGTGTGTAAGCATACATTTGTACATAGAAGAAGCATGAAAATACGCACATACACATACATATATAAATACACTATTTTCACTACATTCAACCTGACGTTTCCCACAAATTTTGCCATGGACGTCACTCCGCATGGGCACATTTAGATCCGCTGCACTCCGTTGAACAATGGTATAATATCCCATTCCACAGAAACGCTGTGGAACTCAATGGCCATAGGTGTAAGGCAAGGAACTTTACTCGTCTGAGCCTCAGTTTCCTAGACTGTAAAGGAAGGGCCGCACGCCTAGGTGTCAATGTGGAAAGCGCACTGCCTGAAACGCAGGACGCACTCGACAGATGATACTTATTTTTACAGCTCTTTCATAATAAGATTGCATTCAGATGTGCTCGCGCGCTGTGAATCCACAGTGCACCGTTAGATAAAAACTTTGATGTCTCGAAGACGAATAAACATATGCACGTGAGTGTACGTGTAAACCGGAAACAGCACCTCCCTTCATCCGCACCCCGACCTCCGCGCCCTTCACTCCTCCGCGCGTATGGGAGCTTCCGTTTGGTATCAGCACATCAGCAAGTGGGCTGTCCAGAAATTCGCTGTTGTCTGCCTGAAATGTTTGATTTAGGCCTCACGTTTGAAGGATATATTTTTCTAGATGTAGAATTCTAGATTGACAGATATTTTTTCAGAACTCTGAAAATGTCCCATTGTGTTTGGGCCTCCGTTGTATCTGATGAGCTGTTGGCTGTTTTCTCTTCTGTGTTCTCCTGGAGGTGGTGCTTCTTCTACTCTGGATGCTTTTAAGATTTCTTTCGTGTCAGCGGTTACAGAAGTGTGAGTAGAATGCATTTAAGCATGGGTTTCCTCGTACGCAGCCCACATGGGTTCACTGAGCTTATTGGATTTGTAGATTGTCCCTTGTTTGATTCTGGAAAACTAAAGGCCAATATTTATTCAGATAGTCCTTCTGCTTTCTGTTTCTTGTCTCTTAAAAGGATTCCAATGACACTAATATAAGAATGTTTGATGTCTCACGTTCTCAGACATTCTGTTATTTTTCTCTATTTTCTTTTCATATTTTAGTTTAGATAGTTTTTGTTTATTGATCTTAAAACTCACTGTTTCTTTCTTCAGCTGCATCCGTTCCACTGCTGAATCTACGGAACGAGTTCTTCATCTCTGATATTTTCCAGGTTCAGCATTTCCACTGCTTTTTTTTTATAGTCTCTTTTGCTCTGCTGAAATTCCATGTGTTCATTCACACCGTTTACCTTTTCTAATAGACCTTTTGGAATATTTGTTGAGGGTACTATCAATTTTTTACCTAATAACCATTTCTAGGTCTGTCTGTTGACTGTTAACCCCTTTATTGTGTCTCGCCTTTTCTTGCTTCTTTGACACCTGTTATTGCTTATTTTATGATGAACATTGTATCAGGACTGAGGACATAGTCTTCCAGAAGGGGTACACTTGCCTTCTGGCAGGCCACGAAGTGCGGGGACCGGTCAGCTGAATCTGAATTTGAGCCCCGTTTGGCTGTTTACTTACATCTTCAAGTCGGTCAAGCCCCGAGGGAAGCTTCAGGACATCCTTCTCAACAGCACCTGAGAACTCAGCACTAAAGAGGCTCTAGATGTTTCATTGCCCTTGCAGACAGCCGCCTGGTTTCACACCGGGAGCATCTTTCTCTGCCTCCTTAGCCTCCTGCCAGCATTTTGTTTCACTAGTGATTCGCTTTCTCTCCTACTCCCGGTTTATTGTGCACACACGGGGTCTCTCTCTCTCTCTCTCTCTCTCTGTGCCACGCCAGCTTCCCAGGCCTCTGCAATGCGGCCAGCAAAGGCGTGCTGGGCCCCAGGGAACGCCTCTCGGTGTCCCTGCTCCTCTCAAGCCTTCGGCAGTCACCACCTGCCCTTGGCAGAGTCTGGGGGCCGTCGAGGGGATCCTCTCGGCTCTCCCGATTCTCCATTGCCTTGCGCTCAATGACATCCCCAGCTCTAGAGGGTTTTCCTCACTTCATCAGCTTTTGCTCGGCCATGCCTCAGCTTTGTCCTTGCAAAGGCCCCACAGAACCAGCGGGGCCCGTGGGAGAGAGTGGCTGGGGGGACACGTGTGCCGTGCCTGGACTTTCTCAGGATCCTAAACCACCGCGAGCTCCTTCCAGAGGTTCCAAATTCATTAACATTTAGCTGGCTTCTCCGTACCCGTCACTGGCAGATGTCTACTTCGGAGGCCTCGCGGCGACTCAGAGCAGCTGGGGGCTCTCCCTCCACTCTCTGGATTTTCAGGTCATTTAAGTTTCTTTGCTTCCTCAGGTCTTGGATGGGTTTAAAAAACTATGATTTCGTACCATAACTGATTGTTCTCATTGTCGGGGTGGGGGCAACGTTCTCTTATGATTTTCAGAATCTCACCTGGACGTGGCAATCCGCAGGCTCACATCTAAGCTCTATGTGTTAACCGTTCTAGTTCTCAGATTCATGGCTTCATCGTGGCCTTGCCTCGATTTTAGAGTTGGAAGCTGAGTCACAGGGAGATTAAATCACTTGCTCAGGTTGCAAGGTAGTAAGTGGTCGATTCAGGGTTTTAACCTAAGGAGCAGTAACCCAATTTATTATTTAAACCCAATTTATTATTTCCCTGGTTTGAACTAGATCATAAGTCAGTCAGAACTGGGCGGGCTTCCCCGAGTCTGCCGTCCTCCAGGGGGCCGTACACGCTGTTCCCAAAGCCCGGACGGCCCCGCCCTGGGCGATCTGCTCTGACTCCTGAGCATCTCCCGTTCTTCTTTCTGGATCCGGTCTCTCCGCCGGTCCTCCGAGTGGCCTTGTACATCCTCCGAGTGGCCTTGTACATCCTCCATGCCCTTGGAAATTATTCTACTTTCCCTGTGTTTCCAGACTTTTTGATTGCTTGGGAATGGATTATATATTTTCAGCTTAACAATAGGACCAATTGCCTTAATTTTAGAGCTACTTTTCCTGAAAATGTATCTGGAAGTTGAAGAAAACTACTGAGCATTGTTTTTAAAAATGTAATCGACACAGTTTTTAAAAGTAAGTTCATTCTACATAATTAAAACTTCGTACCCTTGACCAGTACCTCCTATTTCTCCCTGTCCCCAGCCTCTAAACACTACTCCCTGCTTCTGAGTGTGACTAGTATAGAGTCCACATATAATCTTGAAATTTGCTCACCACACACTCACGCACACACGAAGGAGGAAGGAAGCGTTAGCATGTTAGGTGAGGGACACTGCTCAGTACATACGTGGTTTATCACTGTGGATACTGATACAACCATTAATCTTTAGAATTCTATTTTCTTTACAGATACAACTCTCATTTCCTTCATGTAGCATCGTCCTTGCATATCCTTCACAGACACAACATGGATGGTGCGTTCCAACTTAATTACTTCTTATGCGCACCACACGAAATTCTGTCAACTTAATTTTAGCCATTAAATCATCCCATGTTCCTAACTGTTTTGTTGTTCTTCAAGAACTTGCACCCTCTGCCCTCAAATCCAGGGTCCAGGAAACTGCCGGAGCCGTCTGTTCAGGCTCCTCCGCAGGCGACACTTGCTAACCCGCCGGGCGCTCAGCGAGCGCGCCCTCTGTGCAGAGGGGACCAGGCAGCGTCCCGCCTCCCCCGCTCAGACCACTGCTTGCGCCATCGCAGAAAGGGATAAAAGTTTAACTCTTTCGTTTTTGGCTTTCGCTTTCATTGAATAGTCCAGCTACTCAGACGCTCGGCAGCTCAGCTCTTTCTCTTCCAGCTCTGTTGAGCTCCTGACAACACTCTTTGATAGTAAAAATAAAAATCCAGCAACAATAATTTAAAATTTGGTGTCATAACACACAGAGACGCAAGGACATGGACTATAGGCTAGTGGTTACTAGTGGGGTGGGGGAGGTAGACGGGGTAAAGGGGGTCAAGTTATAGGTTTAGGGGGAGGTGGGGTAATGGGGTTCAAATATATGGTAGCTGAAGGAAACTGGATTTTGGGTGGTAAACACACAATAGAATATACAAATGTCAAATGATAATGTACACCTGAAAATTATATAATTGTATTAACCAATGTTACCCCAACAAACTTAATTTAAATTTAAAAAAAAAAGAAATACGAAAAAATAATAATAAAAAAATAAAGCTCGGTGTCATAAATGCATAGATATTTTGAAATTTTGAAATTCTTCAAAGTACAATTAATGAGTAATTATATAATCTCCTGTAATCAGTGTAGCGAATTTATGCCCAATTCTTAGGTCTATTGAAGGATTAAAATATATATAAGCTTTGTATCTGATTATAGAAACTTTATGGTTAATATAAGTGATGCATTTATTCTAGGTTGGCATTTCAGCCGTTACAATTGCTTCACTAAAGACTCTTATTTTAGCAAGAATTTTTTAGTACGGGAATTCAGTGAAAATGAAAGCCTTCCTGCCCTTCTTGAAGTGAATACTGCTCTCCCCCAGTCCTTTACAAAGCAGAGCCTGAAACAAGCGGTAAAACACTGACAGCTTTTCCGTAGGGCGCAGTTCCACGGTGGCGACGGTGGCGAGGACCAAAGCGGGCGCGGCGAGGCGAACACACGGGACAACGCCACGCGACGGCGACCCAGAGCTGGCCTCCCTCCAGTCATCCCGGCCTCCAGCCATCCCCAACCTCCAGCCATCCCGGGCCTCCAGCCATCCCGGCCTCCAGCATCCCGGGGTCGGGCAGGTGGCCCGGCGCGCGCCGCGGGCCGGCTCGGAGGCGTCCCTGGGGCTCGGGAAGAGGTCCCGGGAAGGAAGGAGAGCGAGTGGTTTCCCGGCCGCTGCCCGTTTTCGGCGGGTCGAGCCGCACGGGCGGGTCCCCCGACGGCGTTTCCTCCAGCGGAGGGGACGGGGGTGACCAGTCCGCTGGGACTTTGATAACCTGTCACCGCGGAGCGCGAGGCTCAGCGCAGCGGAGCTTCCTCTCATTGTCTGGAGGCCAAGAGCTGGGAGCCCACGTGCTGAGAAGCCCGCCCTCCGGGGGCTCCGACGGGGACGCCGACCTCGTGGCTCCCCCAGCTTCTGGGGGCTGCCAGCGACTCCTGCTGCTCTCGGGGTGCAGCTGTACCCCTCCATTTTCGGCCTCTCTTTTCACGTCACTTTCTCCTCTTTCTTCTCTGCGCCTGGGTATCTCAAATCTCCCTCCTTTTCCCTTGAGAGGGAGACCAGCCACTAGATTTAGGGAGAGGATCTCATCTGAAGACCCTTACCTACATCTGCAAAGACTCCGTTTTCAGATAAGGTCACAATCACAAACATCAGGGGCTAGCACGCCACTTGACTCATGTCAGAGCGAATGGCACAGAGAGGGCTCCGTGAGCAGGGGCGAGGGCCACGCAGCCCTAGAGCTTCACCTCAGACTCCAGGCCAGGCGGGGGTCTACACGGTCCCAGAAACGCGAGATGCTTTTGCAGAGAAGGAGGCCAGCAAAGGAATCTGAGAAACTGTTCAAGGTTTGTATCCAGAACATACACCAAATTGAATAATCGAGTGGAAGGTTTTCACGTGGCGGTGAGGACTGAAAGGGATGCCCATTCCTTCCATCACGCGCTCACTAAGAACTCTCGGTGAGCCTGGAACTGTGGGTACCAAGGTAATGCAGGCGCAGACCTTAAAGATCTTACAATCAAACAGGCAGACAGAACGTGCACGACACATCGGCATAAGCTGCACGCATGAGGGACGGCAGGAAGGGGAGAAACGGCCAGGACTCCTCTGGGGGGACACGGTCGGAAAAGCGGAAAAGTGCAAAGCACTTTGACATCCGTTACATCGCCTGACCCTCCACGCGATCCTAGGAAGCAGGCTAGTTTGAGGGGAGCAGACCCTGAGAGCCAGGTCGATAAATTACCCAGATTTCCCTGTTGGAAGGGTACGAATTTCAGGCTAAAACTCGGGAATGTTGACTTCGTTCATATTTCTCATTGCGCTTGCCTTTCACATCAGGCGACCGCCTCTGTTCTTCCTTATTAATTCGGGGTTCTCACCCCGGTACAGTTAGTTTATCCCTCTGCAGGAACATGTTAGTCAGGTGATATTATTTACTAATAAAATGATCTGTTAGTGAATTAATTGGAGCTGTCTCCTGCTTTATCTGGTCTTCTGGTCATCTCTTCCCTGATCGGGCTAAGAGAATGGATTTAAGGAGCGCCGCAGCAGACAGCTGAGGTCTGTAGTTTGTGATCTGTGTTTGAAGACCCCAGGAATAAAGGTCCCACGGTGATAGGGTCATGCTTATTCTTGTCAATGGTTTTTGCACATGAAAATATATAGTTATTACACATGAATTATTTAAAGCATATTGTGACACCAAATATGAAGGTAAAGTCAAATGCTAAAGAGTAAAACGGCATTGTGCCAAACACTCGGGTGGATTACCTTTGACAAAGAATGAAAGATCTTTCTGCTGCTTCCGGGGGCTAAAAAACTTCCTGCTAAAACAGCAAATTTCATTCACGTAGGACTGGCAATCCCCATTAACCTCAACAAATTTAATTTTCCAAAGATGAAAAACTATACTTTAAAATCACTGCACAGTCATTATATACAGAAAAAATATATTCACCATTTCTGTAATGGTAGAGATATATTCCAATAGTAAAGGCAGCTGAAGCCTTCTCTTTATCACCAGTGGTCAGAAGCTTTAGTGAAAACGTAGCAATAACTGTATATCTTGATGTACTTTATCTTCTTTATCAGTAAAGTTAGGGATCGTGGTCACTTTGTTCAGCAGTTGCACCGAGTCTACTAAATCGGCATCTCTCAGTGACTGAGCCCGCTGGACACGGGCGCTCTGGGACAACAGTGAGTCAGGACCGGGGGAGGCGGGTTCGCCGTGCCTTGCTCAGAAATGGCAAAGCCCACTCCATCGCCGAGCCTAAGTTTTGGAGCTTTTTAAAGAAAAAATTATAGGGGGCCATGTGCTTTTAGCATAATTCCATCTGTTTTATCACCCAGAGCTTTTAACACCCTCAGACTCTAAGGAGACAAATGATCACATTTTGTCATCTTTTCTTCTTGGAATAAAGTTGGGAGGGGTAGGGAAAATTGGCAGAGAAAATGACAAATTCTATTTTAAGACGGACACTCTGGGAAATACAGAAAATTAAAGGGATCCAACCCCCTAAGCAGGAGAAGGGCATGACATGAATTATAACTTGCTTTACCCTTCGAGGTACGCGCTACCTCGTCAAAAGAGTTACGTGCTGTTCCACGCTAGCACGGTGGCCGCATACTCCAGAGTCAAGCCAGTCAGTGACGCTTGCGGAAGGCGGCCAATGCCACCGCCCCACACACCGCTTCCCTCAGTGTCCGTGGTCTCACCGTCAGCACTTCGGCTCGCCAGCCGGTCTCTCACCTGTCACTGGAACATGTTCCTCATGGAGAACTGGTTTTTAGAAAGTAAAACAAGAACTTATTTTCAAGGTATGCAGTCTGTTTTTGAAGTCCGTGGGGAAGGAGTTCTGAAAGTGACATGGTCATTTTCCTAATCGTTTCTAAGTGTGAAGAAAAAATACAAAATAACCAAAGAAAAATTTCAGTACATTTAAGCACCTATTTAAATAGAGCAATGACACAACGCTTCTTTTTTATTTTATAATCCCTCTCAGAGTGACTAGAAAAGACACAGGCCTAGAAGCACATACACCTGAACTTGACCGCCAGCCCTGCACTTACTCGGGTGAGTGACCACGGGGAGCGGTCTGAAACCTCTTGGGCCCAGTTTCTTCATTTGTTTAATGCAGATAATATCACCCTCCTTTCCATGTTATTAGATTTTTATGAACCCAAATAACGTGAGTAGAAGTGTAATTTATAACTTAAAATAATAAATGCTACATAACGATGAATTAAAAGTTAAGAATCCTTCTCAGACATACATTCCTGAACTCAGATTTGAATGTTTGGAATTACACGGAAGGACTAAGCATTATCTGACTTTAACTTCCTTGCTCATCAGTGTGGCCACAGAGATGCAGGCACGTAACCGCAGGCACGCGGACAAGAGACAGCTAACCTCACACATCTACCTGCAAAAGAGCAAACGAGCACAGGCCACAGACGGCCACAATGACTGCCGCAGAGGGAAACGGGCGTGCACAGTGCCACCACTACCGCGTCTGCGTCCTGCTCGACCACCTGCCCGACTGTGACAAAAACCACTTTACTACTGAGGGATCATTCAGCTCTCCCCCCTGTCATTCAATATCCTGTGCAGGAGCCAGAAAGATCGACTCATCGGCCCCCCAATGTCTTAGGCCGTTTACAGACTTCCGCTTTCCCTTACACCGTCCCGTAAGTCTGGAAAGTTCTCCTTGTGACTTCACTTACCTCCACAGAGCCCAGACCAGAAAAGGGGAAGGGGATTAAAAAATACAACTTCCAGTTATAAAATCAGTCATGGGGATGTGATGCACAGCATAGGGAACAGAGTCAGCAATAACACTGTGATAACCATATACGTGACAGATGGCTACTTGACCTATTGTGGCGATCACTTCATAAGGTACACAAACATTGAGTCACTATGTTGTCCACCTGAAACTAAGATAACATTGCATGTCAAATATCATTAAAAAATAAATATAAAGTAAAAATACGCAAAAAAGAATGCGCAGCAATGCAAATTATAATATTTACTCCTACACCCAAGTAGATTATCTTCTATACCATACTCTGAAGCCCAATCTTTTAGGGAAAGTCTCAAAAACATAAGTTAGTGCCAGGAACCCATGTCAATCCTTTAATACAAGGAAGCAGGACCATCTCGGGGCAGTCAGACGATTCATGTGGAGTCCAGGGCATCGAGGGCGAGTGCTCCCAGAGAAAAAAAGGCCAGAGATGCCGTCTCCCAAGACTGGAAACTGGCCGTGTGTCCCTCCCGCCATATTGTGCTGGTCAGAGCGCTACGGAAGCCGCCTATGTGTAAGGGAAGGGGACACAGATGTCATGCCTCAGTGGGAAGAATGTCAAATAATTCGTGGCCTCTTGAATCCATCACGCCCAGAAACAAGCTCAAGACTGAAAGTGCACTTACATTATGGCAAAGTATTAACGGCTTTGGGAAAGGAAATCGAGGGCATTCGAGGCAAGGGCGAGGTGCCCCCATGGGGGCGGAGGCGAGGACACGTTCTCGGGACTGGGAAGTCAAGTCCACGGGAAGAAGACACGCCAGACACCAGGGAACGCGTGCCGATGAGAAGTGAGAAAATGAGAAACACCGATTTTTCTAATTTAACTGTAAGGCAGTTAGGTGGTAGCCGAACTTCTACTTGCTGAGAAGAGGCGCTGTGACAGTCATATTTAAGAAAGACGACGTGGCAGCGGTGGATTGGGACTGGGAGAGCTTGATTCCGGGAGGCCAGCGGGCGGGGCAGCGCCTTCTCCCGGGGAGCAGGGCCACGGCCAGGGCCACCCCCAGGCAGGGACGTCGGAACGGAGCTCGGACAGCACAGCCTCACAGGCCTCACCACGAAAACCGGATTGTATGTGAGAAAAAAAATGCTGACCCTGGTTTGTCAACAGCGCCTCACACAACCGCGGTGCTCACGCGGGTCAGCTGTCTTTACTCACTTCGTTTGTGTACTGGTTACTTTCACGACCTACTGTGCATGAGGCTGTGCCGGGGTCATCGTCACGACCCCACAATGACGGCGCTGACACTCCCCACTGTGTCATCTATGCTGTTCAGTTAATGAGTTAATAACACATAGTCTAGAATAATATAAAAATAGTCATGGATTTTAGCTACAGAAAGTAAACTGCTTTTTCTAGGAATCACAACTCAAATTTTCCCCATTCCTCTTGTCATACATTTGCTCGCTGGTGATCAGAAAATTAATTTTGTCAAACCGAAGCAGAAGAAATGTAACACCAAATGTCCAAAACGGATTCCACAAAGTGTCTGAATAAACAGAGTAAGTTTATTTCACACTATGGAATTTTACGTGATTATAATGTAAGTACCAAGGGGGAAAAAAAAGCTGCAGAAAGAGTTGTCAACTAAACGATATAAATTCAAAACCTCACAAAATTATCTTTAGCTTCAAACACACTGTATGTACATAAAGTTAACCTAAGACTTTAATTCACACATTTTAAAGATCTCTCCATTAGAGCATTTCTGAGTATTTTAATAGCAGTCATCTATTTTGTTATCCTAATCTGACAGAAAGTGAACTTGTAGTTAAGTTATTTATACACATACCCTGCAAACAGCTGTGAAAGT
Organism: Pteropus medius; assembly: GCF_902729225.1. Taxonomy (NCBI): domain Eukaryota; kingdom Metazoa; phylum Chordata; class Mammalia; order Chiroptera; family Pteropodidae; genus Pteropus; species Pteropus medius. The sequence goes on along the minus strand of NW_024352947.1, from coordinate 5,042,397 downwards.
GTGAACATACAAAATGAAATGCTGACTGCTTTTTATATTCCTGGGATGTATTATATTATAAAAACAAAAGTACTTATGATCTGGCACAAGAACATAAGTACAAAAAATTGTCTTTTTTCTTTTGATGACTATAAGCTTTCAGAATCACGACTTCTGAAACAAATTAAGTTTGGATAACAAAAACGTTCTTGTTAATATGACCAGCCCACTATAACCCAATGTACATTATTTATTTACCTAGTAATATAACAAGATGGTAAACACTTATGCTCAAATAAAACTGTTTGTGGGAAAATCAAATAAAAGCATTCTCATTTCTCAAATTTAGTAAGTGCCCCCAAATCTTCACATTTTCCACTTTAAGCACATTCAGCACTGTGCATTTTATGTTTCAGAGAAAAGAACAAAAAAATGTCACCACTTTTGACTAAATATATTCAGGATACAGAAACCCAACTCATAACTAAATTAAACATAATCTTAAAAATTAACATTTCTACTGATCTGTGGAGAAGAGTGGTCTTATCTGAGAGTGAAGGGGCTGAATAAAGGTTCAACAGAGGGTCGCTTTTTCCTGTCACTTTACATATTTATTTTTGAAAATGGGAGAGAATGGAGAATGCGGAGGAGAAAGCTGAAAGGAAGCGAGCGGGTGATGATGGAGGCAGCCGTAACCAAGGCGACGGGAGCTGGGGTTCTTGGGGTCCCGGCAGCGGCTGCGGGGAGGGGGCAGAGAGCGGCCTCGGTGACCTTCCAGGAGAAAGGGCAGGGGTTCACACGTGCTCAGTAAATCAACCAGAAATACCATTTAAGGAGCTCAGTCTATCAAGGGAATGATGTATTCTTTGTATATATGGCAACAAGCATGTCATCTAAGGATGGCTTGTGTAGAATCTGCATTAAACATACACAGAAGAAAAATAGATGTAAAGGAATCATGACGTGTAAAGGAACCCAATCCTCCAACAGTGTAATGTATTTCAAATAAATAAATAAATAAATAAATAAATAAATAAATAAATAAATAAATAAATAACATCAGCTTTTGCAAATCTGTCACTTTTAAATAATTTCTCCCGGCTTGAGATTCAAATGTCATATCATATATTTAACAAAAATGAATCTGTTTATATCTCCTCTTAAAGGAAGTCATGTACAATTTCTAAATTATAATGCTTTCATTACACAATGAAGGAAAAATAACCATTCAATTTTAAAAATAAACTTGATCAGAACCTATAACCCATATAGTCTGTCTTCATTGGCACATCATATCTAGACTTACAGCCTTTGTCAGAGGCTATAATCTTGAATTTTCTAGATATACTAAATTCCATTCTTGAACCAAGCCCAAATAATAAGGAGCTGCACACGCAGACCTCATCGGGCTGGCCCTTGGCAGAACTGCTTTGGCTGGAGTTTCCTTGGCTGTTATGCTACAGACTTCACTTAAGACCTTTTCTAAGAAATGGCCAATGAGTTTCATTTTGTATTTACTGTCAGATGACACTCACCACTTCACACGATGTCTCTGTATGAGGAACTATGGAAGTCTTTCTCTGCAGTGTGGGAATAACTACAGTTCTACGAATCTCTTTTAACCCAAAAAGCACTGCATTTGACTTTGTATTTTCCTTTTTGTGTTGACTGCTGGGATTTCCATCACTTTTAGGCACATTTGAATTAATGTTAACTTATTGACGGTTCTGCTATCATTTTTTAAATCTTTTTTTCTATCATTTCTTCCCTTATCTACTTCATTTAATTTTATTGTCTTGTATCTCAAGTATTTTTGAAAACCACATTAAATCTTTTTGGAGAGGTGTATAGAATTTTTTTTTTTTACATATAAGAATTTTAGGTTAAGAAGGATGTTTTCCTTAAATGCAAGAATCAATAACATATAAAGACAGAGGAGAGCTGGTCAAAGCAATAATGAGGAAGAAAACAGACAATCCAAGAGGCATCCTTGGGTTGAAATTAACCCCTAACTTTGTTGCTTACAAATCATTTTTGAATGGATTTGGGGAGGCAGATCCATCCCTTGATCTGAAGAGGTTCCACTGGCTTGTCCCCTGCAAGCATCACCCTTCGATGCTGACTGAAAAGCTGGGAGTTGGAAGCCCATGCCCACCTCAGAACAGGAGATTAAAGCTTGTTTGGATCCTTCCCTTCTTCCTCAATACTTGCCCCTTACGCGTCCTTACAAGCTAATGGAGAAACGTCCAGCCTTCTCCTTTTCCAGGCACGTTTTCCAGGTCAGAAGCATCCTCGAGCCAGAGTGCATGGGTTCAAATCCCAGACCCACCACTGACTTTGCACCAGTTAGAGAACCACGCCATGTCTCAACGTCTCCATCTGTATAATGGAGATAATACAGTAGTGTCCCCTCATTTGAGTTTCAGTTACCTGTGGCAAACCAGTCTGGAAATATTAAGTGGAAAATTCCAGAAACAAACAATTCATAAGCTTTAAATTGCACGCTGTTCTGAGTAGCATGATAAAATCTTGTGCCACCCACTCTGTCCTGCTCAAGACATGAACATCCACACTGTGTATGTTCCTGGCTCAGCGGTCGCTTAGAAGCCCTCTCAGTTGCCAAAGAGAGAGACAGGCGGACTACATTCACATAACTTCCATTACAGCACATCGTTATAACTGTTCTATGTTACTATTAGTTGCTGTTGTAGATCTCTTACTGTGCTGAATTTATGAATTAAACTTTTTCATAGGTATGTATGTATAGGAAAAAGCATAGTATATATGCACCTGCTGGTTGGAACATGTTCCCCAATGGATAAGGGGAGACTGCTGTAGTATCTTCTTCACAGAGCTGTTTACAGAATTTAGTCAATAGCGTCTGACACACACAGTAAGTGCTCGATAACTTCATTCAATAAGAACGAATGACCTGAACATTGACTTCTTTCAGGTAGCAGCTAACTAATTTCAAAACTCTCTATGTTAACATATTTATGTTACTTCTTTGGGATTTTTGGAGGTTACTTCTAACAAGAACCTTCTGAAGAAAATATCAAAGACTCGCTCACCACCATGATTTGGTTCATGAAATTGGTGGATGAAACGATCAACCATCTTAACACAATACTGCGTTAGGAAGGAAGGACCTCAGCACTCTCTCCAAAAATGCTCTCTAAAAACTGCAATATATTTATTAATGCAGTTTTTGCACTTGGGTATAATTATCCATCTTAACTGAAGATGTGGAGCACTCAGTGGAATTCAGTTTTATTCCGACACTATTTCTCTAAAACACTAGAGCTTAAAACAGAAGAAGGATCCTAAGAATGAGAAAAGCCTAGAAAGTAAATGAGATATAAAAAAGAACACTCTACAATTCCAGGAAGATGCCCTTACACAGGGTATAGAGAAGTTGAAGAAGGCTAAATAGATTATTCCAGACACCGTTAAAGGCAATGTATTTCCAGCCATACTTTTTTGAAATCTGATAGAAAATGAAGTAAAACACAATGAAATTTTTCTTGATAAATTTGTGATTTTGTTTTTGGTTTAAATTATGACTATTCTTTAGAAATAATGAGAAGCAGAAAAGATTCAATTTACGTAATAAAATTTTTAAAAACATACTTGAAGAAACGGAAGAAAATTAATACTTTGTTTTCTTAGCCCGCTCACAATGTCTTCTGATCCACTTTAGTCCACTCAGAAAAGACTCTGCTTCTCCCACTTCCGAGAAGACCTGTCCTGAATCTCACTGTGTCACAGACCGCTGCGGTCTGGCTGAGGAACACCGGACACCGAGGGAGCCTTCGCTCTGGCATCGCCGGTCCCTGGGCCGCGCCACCTCGGCTCCCCGTGGCCGTGAATGTCGGCAGATCTAAAATAGCTGGAGACTGAACATTTATTTTTTTAAAAGGTACTCGATTTTTCTTTTCGATTTGGGGGGAAAAGGACTCCAGGCTCCAGATGACAAACTTCATTCTGCTCCTTTGGACATGCCGCCAATTCCAGTGCTGTCCCGAATTACAAAATCCACATCCGCAGCTGTCCTAGGTTCACAGAAACGCCGGAACCCTGCCGCCTAGGGGGAAGGCCAGCCAGTGGTGGGGAGACACCGAACTACGGTGAAGACAGTTCTTTTAAAGAAACCCCTGACAGCTTTGCTCCACGTTACGCGCCACTTCTGCATAAAGGGTGTCAGAAGACGTGGGCATCCAGGTGGGGAGAGGCCGGGGAGCCGCTCGGGGACCGCACGCCCCGCCGCCGCCCTCGCCCCGCGCACGGGTCGCCAGGAAACCGCAGTCCTATTGCAAATTTGTGAGTCTGTGGTTACTAGTTTATGAACAGTACAAGTAACTTTTTCCTCTGTGTAATGAGGACCTTGTAAAAAAAAATTATGCAGGCTAAAAACTGTTTATTTAAATCAAGAATTTACAAAGTTTGGAAATTCCTTCAAAATACAGCCAAGAATCAAAACTTTTGGGTTTATAAGGCTTGCATAGTCACACTATTTTGTGGAAGTCAGACTTAATGTGCCTTATTTGAATTAGTCTGCCTCACTTTACCTATCAAAATGCTATGTATTGAAAGGTACTGTTTTAGTTCTGGGGTTGGAGGGGCCTCGGTTTGGGAAGAAGCAGAAACGACCCTAGAACATCTGCGGCGCGCTCCATCGGTGACGGCCACACCAATGCAGCCTGGTTCGTGTATCTTAACTCAGCTTCCCAGCCACACACCGCATCCCAAAACCCAGCCGGTCTTCTGAAGAACACGGGCCTTTGGGGCCAGTGGCTTGAGTATGCCTGGAAAAATGGTCACCCTTTATGGTATCCCTTGTCACCGTAAAACCAAGGCCTCCGTCGCAGTTTTATTTTTCTCCATAGATTTATCACCACCCCAAATACTATATATTCTACTTTCTCCTTATATAGTTTCTTTCATTATATGTCTATTCTTTTTTTCTCTCTCTCATGCAAGCTTGAGAACAAGATTTATATTTGAGCTACTAATATTCAACTATCACTGTAGTCTATAATTTTCTGGACAAAACACGAGGGCAGCATAACTGAAATTTAATTGACACCTGCAAATTTATACTTTCAAGTGAGGAATAATTTCTATCACAGACAGAGCAGGTGATAAAACAAATCACGTGGTTTAGGTCACATGACAAACTATTCAGTCCTACTCTAGTTGAGCTGATGATCTCTCAAACTGCTTTTCTCATATCCATCAAGGGCATTCTCAGGCAGTTCACAATTTTATGGTGAGCATTTTCAAAAAGCAGCAGAAGTAACAAAGCTCGTATCATTTCTTGATTGGTAAACTGACACTCCACAGTGGCAAGCGTCCCGCCCCCATCTAGACAGGCTCCGCCCCCGCTTTCATCGGGAACCCTCACAGCCCTCAACATTTATTTTACTTCCTCAGAAATATGAAATCTCAGTACACATCACGGAACTTAGATTCTGCTTATAAATGAGCAAAACGCCCCATTTAAAATCTACAGCACTCAGACAAATTCTTAATTCAATGCTTTATAGCTCTCCAGCATCATTCACTCTATACGTGAAACAGGAGGACACCACTGGAGCTTTCGAAACAAAGCTTGTTGGCTTGAATGGAAGCAAATGTATATAGTTACCCAGATATTTCTCAGTAGAGTAAAAATATTTATATAACAGAAGGATCCTCAAAATTTACAATCACAATAAACATTGCCAATCTACTTAACATACAACAGGCATCAGACCGAGAGGCTTATAGTGTTCGCCCATTAAAGCCTCACTTCCAACCCTGACGCCATTCTTCCCAGTTGCCAGCTGAGAACACGGAGGCTCCAGAAGTCAGCAAACTGCCAGGATCGCACAAGGAAAGGCAGGTGAGGACTTGACTCCAGACGCCAACGACTCCCTGGCTCAAAGTGGGAGAGGCTGACAGGTGTCGGCCTCCGGCAGCGGAGGGCTTCCGCGGAGTGACAGGAGCCACTTACTCTGCTCAGGGCCCTCAGAGCCGGGGGGGCTGGCACAGACACCAGGCCACAAGTGAAGGGCCACATCGGTGCATACATGTAGCAATCACAGGAAGATAAACCTTCAAGAGCTGCTCGCGTCTAAAAGACGCGTTTCCGCTTTTTCGCTCTGGGTGGGCACGGTGGCCACTGGCTCTCGGCTCAGAGCCCCTCCCTCAGAACCTGCTGGGGAAGGGGAAGGTCACGGCCTGACAGCCTCTAGTTGTGGCCCCTTGTGCCTCAGGCTGCTCAGCAGGCCACGTGTCCTGCCACCTGGGCCCCGCTTACCGAGGCCAGCGATTCCGGCGGCGGTGAAGCAGTGGCAGGGCGCCGGAACCGGGACACTCCTGCCCAAGCTCTGGATCGGGGTCCCCCACACCCACCCCCTCACCTCCCAGCCTCCCCAACCCCCACCCCCTCACCCCTGCTGGCCTCTGGCCCAGACTCCGGCTCTCGAGGCCTCGCTCCTTCCTCCCTCCCGGCCGAGGCCCTGACGCCTGAGCGCTCCCCTCCCCTGCATCCTTTACCGCGTCCCTACAGGCCACCTCGTGTACATCGTCGTCCATCTGCGGCCAGCTTCCTGACAGTCGTGTTTGCTCATGAGAGTGACAACACTCTAAACTGTTTCAGAATCTTTGCACCATCTAAGATATCTCGTAGAGTGCATAAAAATTGTCTCGTAGAGGGCATAGTTTACATCAGTGTGCATCCTTCTGTTTCTAATGGCTAAACTCGTTTATTCATTTCGGAATCTGTGTTCATTGTACAGAAATGTAAGTAGGCAGCATCTTGTTTTTAACGATGTGAAATGTGTCTGCATAGCAACTGTGTGCGAAACTGTACAAAGATGCGGCTTTGCCATTTAAAATGAGACCACAAACGTCGCTGTGGACACTGGCCTTTATGCAGAAGGAACCACGTCAAAGAAATAACCTGCTTCTAGAAGCGGACGTTGCACCTTGCGTTTGCGCTGATGCCGCAGAGGCCAGCAACAGATCTGTTTCCATTTATTATTGTGTATTAGCTATAATTTCATATTGATAAAATACTGTGAGGTAGGAACAAAACAAAAGATTACTAGTTAAAAGATTTTCTCTTTCTCATTTCTCAGAAGTTAAGCTGAAATAAAATGGAGAAGTTAAATCATCTTCCAAACGGCCCACTGAGCCTGAAGTCTTAAGGGCCCCTGAAAGGGTTGGTACCCGCACCCCTCCGCCCC